>NC_049235.1:50650489-50953520 GCF_011100685.1 Canis lupus familiaris
GGGATGCCTGGGTGGCTTAGTGGTTGGGCATCTGCCTTTAGCTCAGGTGTGATCCCGCAGTCCTGGGATCGAGTCCCACATCAGGCTCCCTGCATGGAGCCTGCTTCTCCCTCTGCCTGTGTCTCTGCTTCTCTCTCTTTCATGAATAAATAAAATCTTAAAAAGAAACTTAAAAAAGAGAGAGAGACAGAGAGAGGCAGAGACACAGGGAGAAGGAGAAGCAGGCTCATGCAAGGAGCCCAATGTGGGACTTGATCCCAGGACTCCAGGATCGTGCATGGAGCCAAAGGCAGACGCTCAACTGCTGAGCCACCCAGGCAACCCAAGACTGATGTCTTTTTCAAAAAGAATGGCAGAGAAGAACAGAAATTATTAATAGATCAATCTAAGAAGGAAATATTAAGAATTTTTTTCATAAATTGGGGGAGATTGAGCAGTTTTACGTACTGAGGGAAAAAGCCAAAAGGGAAAAGAAATTGAAAAAGGAAAAAAAAAAAAAAAGGAGGGGGCTTGAGGAAGATTTGATAAAGTATGGTCAGTCCCTGGGACAAGGGAATGAGTTCTAGATCAGAGATGGAGAAATCAGTCTAAAATGAGAGGAAAGTCCTCTCTGTCAACAGGAGTAAATGTGAGGAGCAAGTGGAAGAGTCAATGTTAACACTGAGGTTTCTGACGTAAGGTATGCTCATTAGTCTACAAATAGGAAGTCTGAGGCTTTTATGCTTTAAATTTCTCAGTGAAGTAGCAATGACATCATCTTTTTAGAAGGGTTGGGGTAAAGTAGGGATTGTGAAAAGAGTGGTAGATATTTGGGGCCAACTGTGACACCAGATTAGGTAATTAGACAAGGATATATGGAAATGGTTACCACTGTCCAAGTGAAGAGGAGATGATAGATTTTGGTTAGTTGTACCAATTTGCTTCAGTGGTTTGATTTTCTCTAGTGGCATTCACCAGTCCTGGTATAGGAACCCAAAAGTGGATGGCAGGTTTAATTCAAAGCTAGAAGTTGACAGAGAAGTATGATAGAATGGATAGGAACTAGGGAGGTGACAGTGCTAAAATTGATGCACTTGAAAGTTAGACTGTGTGGAAAGGGAGGAAAGTGGCAATGTTTTAAGTTTACAAGAAAGAGGTGGCAGTGATTGAAGTGCTTCAAGACTGTGAAGGGGAACAAGGTGTTACGTAAGAGAGTATGGGAGCCTCAGAGCTAAGAGATTATGGTCCTGAATCCCTCCATCAGGGTGGGAGAGAAAGGGCCCAAAATACATGGTAGATTTATCTGGGTATGGTTCCACACCTAAGTGGGATCATCCAATGCAGACATCGGGTCAGCTGTTTCTTTTCTTTTCTTTTTTTTTTTTTTTTAAGATTTTATTTGATTTATTCATGAGAGACACACAGAGAGAGGCAGAGACACAGGCAGAGGGAGAAACAGGCTCCATGCAGGGAGCCTGATGCGGGACTCAATCCCAGGTCTCCAGGATCACATCCTGAGCCAAAGGCAGATGCTTAACTGCTGAGACACCCAGGCGTCCCAGCTCAGTTGCTTACGTGAAAAATCCAGAAGCAGCAAGAGCAAAAGGACAGATGTAAGCACCCTACTGCAGTTGGGGCACATATTAAAAATGTTAGTATTTGTTTGGCATGCTGGAATAAAGAAATGAGGCTGCCTGAAGCTGTAGATGACTGGATCAAGGGGTTGCCTACTGCTTGATGTACATCCCAGACACACCTATCATCCATTCCAATTCATTCATTTCCTGTACACTAGAGCACACTGATTCAGAAAAACTTTACCTTAGAAAACACTGAAAGACAAAATTAAGAAAATCAAATGACTAATGACATAGGTCAGAAGTTAAGGATGAGGGGTCCAAAACAAAAATATTAGGGTCTGAATCCAGGCAAACACTGGACTGGACATAGGAGAAAGGAGCAGGGATAGGAATGAAGGAAGAGTCTAGGACTTTTGTTACAAATTGTCCTTGTGTGCCATCTGACATAAACCTATGATATATGGATGAGTCAACATTGATGTTGGTTGAATATGAAGGCGATACTTGGAGTTCCTAACTTCAGAAGTGGGTATTTTAAGGTAATAAGCAGTAAGGATTATTTCCACTAGTTCTTTTTTATTCATATAACATAAAACCAAGCATTGGAGGCAATTAATCAGGAAATTAAAGAAAATAGGTTATTTAAAACTGTAGAGTTTTTACAAATTAAGTAATAGTACTCTGGGGAAAAAAAGAAATCCAAACCATTGTTTAAATACAAAAATTTACTTCTAAAAATATATCCTAATATTTTTCTCTTTGGCTACTGTGTAAACTAACAGGAAATTCTTTTAAGTCCGGGATGCTTATAAGTATAGCCTTGCCTGTGCGTCAGTAGGATACAAGATGCTTTATTCTGCTTGAACATCTTTGAAGGAATGATCAAACAAGTAGAATGTCATTTGCATTGTCAAATGACCTTCGTCTGTGATCTTCATAGAAAACAAACAGCTTTAAAAGAGAAGAAGCTGTTAATTTGGCCATATTACAATAACAAGACTTCATCACATGCTCTATCCTATAGTTCAGAATTATGGCACTCTTTTATGTAGTTACACTGTAAATCACTATTTATGGCATTTCTGCACTTCTAGCCAAAATATCCAGTAAATCAAATTGGAGATGAAATATTTTTGGCTTAAACCGATTCAATATGTTCTCACTTCTGACAGCTGTAAAACTCAAGAGTTATTTTACATCTCAGTGTTTGAAGTCTAAAAATCACAATTTTGGATGACCAGATGCACTCCAACTAAAATCCTGGAAATCTCATGATGTCTGGGGAAATTAGCTAAGAGGGGCATGAGCAGGTCGTTGTTACTGGATGAAACTCATAGGGAATCATAGCAAGGGATCATTAACTAAAAAGTCAAAAGCAAGAGATTATAAACCACAAAATTTTAGGAGATACCCCAATTGGAATTAAAGTGTGCCTGTTAACAGGATGATAAAACAAACGACATACACTCTGTTTTATTCTAGAAAGTCAGCTAAGGGGGCACTTGGGTGGCTCAGTCAGTTAAGAGTCTGCCTTAGGCCCAGGTCATGATCCTGGAGTCCTAGGATCCAGGCCCAGTTTGGGCTCCCTGCAGGGTCTGCTTCTTTCTCTCCCTCTGTCTCACCCTCAGCTTGTGTCCTCTCTCATTTACTCTCTGTCTCTCAAATAAATACAATCTTAAAAAAAAAAAAAAAAAAAAAAGTCAGCTAAGGATAGAGTCAGAGCCCCAGTTGAGTGTGGTGATCATTCTAACAAAACATTTATGTAGAAGGTAATCACTCTTCTTCAAGGCTGTTGTAACATTTTGTAAAAGAAGTAAAAGGACTGAAGGGATGAGCTCAAGCAAGAATATAAACAATAATGGAACAGTTCACCACCATAGGGGAATGTTGACATAATTCTTTGAGGTTTTCCAAATAAGAACAGCTATGTCTGTGTTGTTATTTTAAAATAATTTAGTAAAGCCACAGATTTATATACATGTACTAGAACCATTCAAATTTTGAAAAATAAGATGTAATGTAGTCTTTGCTCTATTATCACTGGTTGAGATTATGATACTGGCCTCAACCACAGTGTGGAGCCAAGCCTGTGGCCCTTCTGTCCTTACGTGAGCTGTCTTCTAGTCACTGGAATATGACTGTTGGAAATGCAGTATTTATGCTAAATATTTCTGGAATCTTTTAAACGTACTTCACTTAGTGGCTATGACTACTTTAAAATAGCAAAGAAATAGACCTGCCCTATGACCCAGCAATTGCACTGTTGGGGATTTAACCCAAAGATACAGATGCAATGAAACGCCGGGACACCTGCACCCCAATGTTTATAGCAGCAATGGCCACAATAGCCAAACTGTGGAAGGAGCCTCGGTGTCCATCGAAAGATGAGTGGATAAAAAAGATGTGGTTTATGTATACAATGGAATATTAGTCAGCTATTAGAAATGACAAATACCCACCATTTGCTTCAACGTGGATGGAACTGGAGGGTATTATGCTGAGTGAAGTAAGTCAGTCGGAGAAGGACAAACATTATATGTTCTCATTCATTTGGGGAATATAAATAATAGTGAAAGGGAATATAAGGGAAGGGAGAAGAAATGTGTGGGAAATATCAGAAAGGGAGACAGAATGTAAAGACTGCTAACTCTGGGAAACGAACTAGGGGTGGTGGAAGGGGAGGGGGGTGAGGGGTGGGAGTGAATGGGTGACGGGCACTGGGGGTTATTCTGTATGTTGGTAAATTGAACACCAATAAAAAATAAATTAAAAAAAAAAGAAAAAAAATCTAAAAAAAAAAACAAATAAAATAGCAAAGAAAAAAGAAATATTTTTAGATTCTTACCACCCTTTTTCCTGAATAGGGGGAATCCAAAAGTGAATTTTCATTCACAGGTATGTTAAAACACAGACTTCTTTCCCTTTGTGACTGTGGATTGGAACTGTAGAACCAAGTGGTGCTTTGGGAGGGTTTAGTCCTCCCTCTTTCTCTCAGCTGCTCCCCACCCTTAGGCACCACCAAGATTAATACACAACATGAAAAAATAGTCTTTGTTCTATCAGATCAGCTGCAGGAAGAATTATCTTGCTTCCCTTCCGAAGGAATCACCACCCTACACCCATCCTATTCCTAGTGTCATCACTGAGTGGCAACACTGTATATTGGTCAGCTACATGGATTTGAGCATCAAACAGATTCTGACCCATACCAGAGACAAGCTGAAAGAAACAGACAGCATCTCTTTCTATGTATTTGACCTTGAGAAACTTAATACCTCTCTAGGTCTCAGATCTTTTTAGAGTGGGTACACTGACCTAAAGTATTCCAAAATGCTTCAGTAGTATCTGGCAATATTGAGTGTTCAATTAAGGTCCTCCACTTTTAATATTGCTATTACTGGTATTATTATTATTGCAAATAGTTGATCTAACGAAAAGTATCCACAATAAAAACCACAAGAAGTAATGGGAAATGAAGACTATAAAGAGGTTTTGCTTACTAATAAGCAATATAAAATATGGTACAGGTTACTTGAAGATTTCATCTGTGAAGAATTGTAGGACCATATGTTATATTATTTTGAGGGGGACTGATTATCAGGAAATGAGGTTTTCTTGTTCATCAAAAGTCCTGGTTAAAAATGAGTTGTTGTTTGTTGTGGAATAAACTATGTTGACTCAAAATCCAGATGTTGAAGTTTTAACATCCAGTACCTCAGAATGCATTTGGAAATAGGAGCTTAAAAGAGATGATGAACTTAACATAAGATTCAGGATGAGCCCCAATCCACTGACCAGTGTGTCCTTCTAAGAAGAGGAAGGTAGGGTAGACAGACACCAGGGGTACACATGCACAGATGGACAGCCATGTGATGAAGCAGCAAGAGGGCAGCCAGCTACAAGCCGAGGAGAGACACTTCAGAGGAAACCAACCATGCCGGCACTTTTGTCTTGTATTTCTAGCCCCTGAAGCAAGAGAAAATAAATTTCTGGTAAGCCACCCCATCTGTGGTATTTTGTTAAGGCGGCCCTAGAAAAGTAATCTACCATCTATGGGTGAACAACTATTGAAAGAACAGAATATGACAAAACAATTCTAAAACACGTTGAATGTGATTTGATCATTTAAAGAACATTTTGGTCTCTCATATTGCCTCAGAGTTATCTATAGGACTATCAATTTTCATTTTATTAGCAAAGAAATGCTATTAGAGAATTATGTATAACAATTTAATTCAACAAATATTGATTGAATTATGACCATGTGGAAGACTTGTGCTCAAGTGAAGACTATACGGAGTAAGAGAAAATAAAGATAAGCAAGAAAGTATTTCAAATACCTCACAATACAAGGGGAGAGAGAGAGTGTGTGTGTGTTGTAAACAGCTGTAAGATAAGAATGAATTAAAGTGTTGTAATAAGGTGAAAACGAAGGGCTTTGAGAGCATAGCCATATAAAGGATTGATTTTAACTGGGTACACTGATAAAGATTTAATGAGAAAACACATTTGAGCTGGAATTTTCAAGATGAATAGGATTTTAATAGATGAGAAGCAGGAGAAAATTCCAGGATGAACACGAACACAAAAATATTTTGGAGTATTTGGAAAAACATAGGTAAAGGCAAAATAGTCAAATAAGGAGAAAAGGGTAGGGATTGGAGCAACGGTAAGCCAGAAGAGTTCTGAATAGTGGAGTGGACTAATGACAAGTATTAATAGAAATATAGCAGTAGGAGCAACATCAGGAATTATATTAGTAAGAGTAGAATTTGTTAAGTAGCTAATACTTTTTACCACCCACTATGGGCCAGGCTCCTAATAAGCACTTCATGTCCATGATCTCATTTAATTCTCAAAAACCAATCATTGAGATGTGTAGCACCTATTTTGAAAAATGAGAAACTTGGTGCAAGGAAGGTAAGGAACTTGCCAGAAGTTATAAAGGTAGTAAGTGGTAAAGCTAGAGTCCCAACAGATCTCGCTGACTTTGAAACCAATTTATTTAATTCACATTAATATTTTCTCTGTAAGATGAAAACTTAGGGGGTGCCTCGGTGGCTGCATCAGTTAAGTGGCCAACTCCTGATTTCCGCTCAGACATGATCCCAGGGTTGTGAGATAGAACCCCAAGTCAGGCTCAGGGCTCAGCATGGAGTCTGCTTGAGGTTCTCTCTTTCCCACTCTGCCCCATCCCCCTGCTCATGCTCTTTCTCTAAAATAAAATCTTTTTAAAAAATGAAAACTCAGAAATCATAAAATCCACCCTCTCCACATAGTTGGATCTAGTTTTGTTTGTTTTGCAAATAGATGTCATACTTTATAATCAATGTGAAAATCAAGTCAAACTTTTGTTTCTATGGAAAATGCTAAGGGTTTAAAAAGCAAACTTAAAACATTTTCATTCTTTCTGGCAGGAAATCAAGGCCTCTCTTCTAGGCCTTTCCTATAATGACTAGGGAAGAGATCCTAACTCAATCAGCTTTTCCTAGGAGTTACCAAGTGGGGTAGTTTAAGGATAAATGTTAGGCATATAGGGTGGTGTTGTGGAGCAGAGAAATGTGTAAGCAAAGCAAGTTTCTAAAAACAAAAGCTCTTCATTGTTCACTACCGTGTTTTTCAGGCCACAAAAATCTGGGGAAAAAAAATGGTGTAGGGAGCAGGCACTCATGGAAAACCCATCAAAACTCTCTAGCTCTGTGTCCTTATCAAGCCTTCATTAGAAGAAAGAGTTCTTTGTTCCTAGGATTTTGCATTGCCTTCTCTAAAACAGATATACCAAATATAAGCTAAAAAATATTCTCGTATAAGTAACAAAGAATAAAATGGCCACTACACTATAGCCTGAAACCTTGGTCATTGAACCATAAATGGGGATGTCAAACTCTATTAAAGTAGGGACTTTGAGGGATTCACCAAAAGGGACAGAAATTATATGTGTGTAAACATTCTCCTCCAAGCAAAGATGGTGGCTGCAAGTCAATGTCACACCAGCAAATGAAATAAACTAGCACCAGTCTGATACAAAGACCTGACCCAAGCTTTTGTTCCTACGGTTGTGATGCACCTGCCACAGGGCAATCCTACTCATAAACAAACTTAAATTCACAGTGTATGTGTTTTTTAAGTTTTTGAGATCAATATCTTTTTAAAAGATTGTATTTATTTATTTATTCATTCATTCATTCGAGACACAGAGAGGCAGAGACCTAGGCAGAGGGACAAGCAGGCTCCTTGCAGGCAATCCAATGTGGGATTGATTCCTGGACCCTGGGATCATGCCCTGAGCAGAAGGCACAGGCTCAACTGCTGAGCCACTCAGGCGTCCCAAGATCAATATCATTTTCATTGACCAAAAGGAATAAGAGGTAACTGATAGTGATTCATTCTTGAGTGTTGTTTGTTTGCTTGTTTTATATATACTGTTAACGAATCTTTGCTGGTTAGCAACTGAAACAGTTCTAAAAAGCAAGTGTTGGAGAAAGAAACAATCTATTTGACCAGAAATAGGTTTTAATAAAATGCTTTTTGTAAAAATAAAATAAAAAAATAAAAAATAAAAATTACAACTCCCACAGTATTGAAAGACACTTACTGGAACCTTTATTCCATAGCCTCTGGTTATGGTCATGAAGACAAATGAGTTAGAAAAAAGAAGTAATTCTAGAGCTATCCCATGTAACCCTCAGCAATGATCTCAAATATTCTTACACCTAACTAAGAACATAGATCTTGGATTAGTAATAAGGAATTTAGAAGGGAAACTCTAAGAAAATATTTAGCAGATACATTTGCAAATGTTGAAAAGAAAGGGCTTATAACTAATTTCTATGAATAATAAGTTACTCAAGTGTTTATGCTACATTTTGAGATCTTATTTGGACTAATATCTTTTCTAGTTATTTTCTGTTTCTTACCTAATTCTTATCAACAAATCCTCAAAATACTGTAGGACACTTAGGATATTTAAAGTGATGTGTGGGCAGACTGGGTGGCTCCACGGTTTAGCGCCACCTTCAGCCCAGGGCCTGATCCTGGAGACTCGGAATCGAGTCCCGCGTCGGGCTCCCAGCATGCAGCCTGCCTCTCCCTCTACCTGTGTCTCTGCCTCTCTCTGTCTCTCTCTCTCATTAATAAATAAATAAAATCTTTAAAAAAATAAAATGATGTGTGATGGTGTCAAAATATCACTTTATATTTTAAGTGTGGAAAATATTGTTAGTCTTATTAATAACTATAAAATAGATTTCAAAGGATCACCATTTATTTGGTTGGAAATTTTAGTGAGTGTGGTTTGCCATATGGAATAGAATTATGCTTCAGTAGAGTTAAGGAGAACTTTTAGTGAGATCTTGCCCCATATCCAATTCCTGCAAATTAACCTTAGATGGAGAAAACACTCGTGACAGAGTTAACACTTTAACTTCCAAACTGGATCCCTTTAATGACATCGTTTGCAATGTATCCCTATTGAGAAATGTTACTGTGCTTCATTCAGGAATAATCTGGAACCAAAGCGTCCATTTGCTTTACTGTAGGGACGCAATTACTTTGAGAGTAATGTTATAGGTTCCTGAGGAATGTTGGGTAGGTGGCTCTTCAAGGTTGCTAAGTATTAGGGAAAATGTCCCCAGCCTCTTTTTGGGTCAGAAAAGAGATATTTTAAAACTTAGATTTGGGGTAGGGGGAAGGCATCCCAATCATTCCAATAGTTTTGTAAATATGTTTTCATAAATATGGTTCTTAGCCTTCACGGTTTTTGTTTGGTTTGAATCTATCAAAGTTCACAAGAACTAAAAACCAGGCTTCTTAGCTTCAAGAATCACCTGACCTTTCCTCTTAACCCAAGAATCATCCACATTAAGGGCATCATATACTCTGAGTGGCTTATCAGGGTTTGGCTGTGAGATGTTAAAACCTTCATGACCTTCACTAAAATGAAAGCATTTCCAAGTACAATTCATTTAACTACACCATTATACTGGATGACAGGTCTGAGACTGAGGGAGTAGGAGAATGGTAAAGCTCCAAGTCCCCTGAGGTAGACAGATAAAATGAGGCAGAACCTGTCCAAACAACACATTTGTTACAACTAGTTGTGGTGATTTCAAAGTCTTTGCTCTGGAAACTACACGGACTATGCCAAAGTTCACCTTATCACTACTGCCACGAGAGCATTTTAGACACACATCGAACTTGCCCACCTTGATTAAACCAGAAATGACAATATGTATAAATGACTGAATCCAGATTCACATTCTTCATTAATATGTAACTCAGTTACTAATGAAATTCTTGTCCTAGATGTTTTGCCACTCTACTTCTTCTAAGTCAGTGTTGGCTAAATCTTGGCTTTTGATACTTTAAGCACAAAACAGAATGTTTTCTTGATCCAAAATCAACTGTAAACATATAGCAGACTTCATTAATAATTAGCAGACTTCAGTTTTAATTTATATATTTGCCTTCTACACACTACTTTTAAAAAGAATATTCTTACTTTACAATATTCTTTAAATATTATAAATTAACTTCGATCTTAAGGGTTAGATGTAACCATTCAACAAAAATGGTAAGGGAAAAAAAACACTACTATTTGCTGACTGGGTCTACTGTGTTTAAGCACTGTGCCCAGCGAGGCAAACCACGACCTTGAAATGATCACTGGCTAGTGGGAAAGGTGATATGCTAACATTGACCTTGTTACCCTGGGACAAGGGTGGTAGTAAAGCAAAGAAAGTGCTGTAAGAACAGATTAAAAGCAGGCTTATTCTGACTGAAATAATCGGTGTAATTTCCAGTACCAAAAGACTTCATAATGTAGGTGACATTAAACTGAACCTTAAGGGATAAATAGGAGTAGTAATAATAATGATAATTACAACTTCTGCTACTACTCATATAGCACTTGCTAAATGGCATGCATTGTTCTAAGAGTCACACAAATGTTAATTCATTTCTCATAATAACTCTGCAAGCCAAGTACTATTATCCCCATTCTACACATGAGAAAACTGAGGTTCAAAATGCTTAAATGAATTGTCCAAGGATACACAACCTAAAAAGTGGTAGGGCTTAGATTTGATCCAGACGATCCAGCCCTAGAATCTGCACTCAACTACTATATCAATTTGTCTCCCATATGGAAATTCACCAAGAAGGATGGTTAACAGGCCAACCCAAGCAGAGGGAATAATAACACAGCATGAAGTTAGGAGATAAATGATTATGCTGTCTTAATTCAGTGGGCTCCCTGAACATCTTTCTCACTATCTGAGTAGATATGGGAGATATTCAGTACTCCCTTATTTCTCCCACCATAGGCTTCCATTTCAGTTGTTTTGATAGGAAAGGCAAAAAAGGAAGAAAGTGATACAAAGCATACAAAGCATGGAAATCCATTTTATCTGAAATTATTATAGACATAATAGAATATTAAAATGGAAGTCCTGGCTGAAACAATAATTAACAAGACAATAATTAACACATTCCAAAGGAGGTGTTAGACCATATGCTGAATATCCAAAGGAGGATTCTGAGAACCAGTTACACAATTCTTAAATGCCACGTCCACACCAATGTTCTGAAGTCGGAAATTAGGGAGAAGAATTTATTTGGACTGATAAGCTGTGAATTAAACTCTAAGGAATAGGAGATGTCTGCCTGGGCAAGAGACTTTAACAGGACCTTTCGGAGACTTTAATATGTGTCCCCTGCATGGGACTAGTGTCTGATTTATGCAGGAGAAACCTAAATGCCAAGTGATTGGTTAGTTCCACTTATGGTGGAAAAAAGGGGAGATTGCTATATTGGGAATCACCTGTGTGATTCTTAGAGTACATTGGAGTTCATAATGTGTATGTTTCCTATGGATCAGACATGAGCATTTTGTAAGAAGAATCAGAATGAGGTCACCTATAGTTATATCCAAGACGACCATATGGATAAGGTCAACAGCTCTCAAAAACTACAGGGACCATTTGCTTTCCGAGCCAGAATAGGGATGCTTTGTCCCATTAAAACGATGGGGAGATGCCTAGGTGGGGAGATGGGGAGGTGCCTAGGTGACTCAGTCAGTTAAGTGTCCAACTCTTGACATCACCTCAGGTTATAATCTCAGTGTTGTGAGACCAATTGAGCCCCACACTGGGCTCCAGGCTAGGGGTGAAGACTGCTTGGCATTCTCTGTCTCCCTCTGCCCACCCCCACACTGTGCATGTGTGCTCTAAAAATAAAACAAAACAAAAATAGAGGAGAGAGTCTACAAATAACCAATAAAAGCATTTAAAAGGAAGCCAGCTTTTATATAGTCAATTAATCTATAACAAAGAAGGCAAGAATATGCAATGGGGAAAAGACGGTTTCTTTAGTAAATAGTGCTTTGAAAATGAGACAGCTACATGCCAAAGTATGAAACTGTACCACTTCCTAATATCATACACAAAAATAAATTCAAAATGGACTAAGGACCTAAGCATAAGAAATGAAACCCTAAAAATCCTAGGAGAACAGAAGTAGTGATTTCTCTAACATTGGCTGTAGCAATATTTATTTAGGTAGGTCTCCTAAGACAAGGGAAAACAAAACAAAAATAAACTATTGTAACTACATAAAAATGACACCACCCTCCCCTGAAGTGGTTATACTTGTTATCCCCCATCTTATTGATGAGAAACTAGGACTTAGAAGGATTAAGGACTTTGCACCAACAAAACCGGTATGTGGTAGGACCAGGAAAAACAGTTACTGTCAAAGTTTTCCCAATTAAGGATAAGCATTTTATTCATAAAAACTTGTTTCATCCTGGCATCAAGTTTTCACTATGCTATATGTCATAGGGGTTTCACTAGAGACCACTAGTAACTCTAAAGCAATGCATCTTTTAGGAAGAAATAATCTCTCTTTAGTCATGTTCTATAATCTAGTTTTAGAATCTATTTGAAGTTGTAAAGTTAAATCAAAGACTGTCTTTTAATTTCAAGTTAAAGATTTTAATGTTAGAACACATATAAAAACCCAAATAATAATTAAACATACTGCAACTGATGGGTTCACTATTTAATGTGTGTGAATAGAAAGAGGTAGCAATTTAAATGTACTTAAGGCATAATATCCAATCAGGTGAACTCTTCTGAACAGTCATGTTTTATCTCATGCCTTTTTGACCACTTAGCCTCAGGCTCCTGACATCTAAAATTGGGATTTGTTGTTAAAATTTAAGGAAATCATATATACACATGTAAAAACTACGTTTTTCACTGGAAAAAGCTATAAAATGTTCTAACTATGTTTACTAGAAGAGACATCACAAATATGCAAAATATCACCTAAACTTTAAAGATAAATATTAAGCTGCCCAAATGCATGTGGTGCTTGACATATGGAGGGTGCTCAAAAAATGTTAAATAAATGTCTGTGCTCTGAGTTCCTTATTAACAGCAAGATAGGCAAATACACAAACACAACCATGAAAAGCGACATTATAATTTTTATAATACCTTCTGAAAAGTAGGTGAAGAATTCTTGACATGCTCAAATTTTACAGTGTTTGTGTCATGACTATGAGATCAAGAAATCTGTTTTCTCCACTGACATCATAATAAGATAGGTAAAAGAGACACAACTAATGATATATCATGTAGTCATCATCCTGGTTTATTTTTTTATTTTTTTATTTTTATTATTATTATTTTTTTTTTATTGAGCACTTGCTATGTGCCGGCTACTGAATTAGGTGCTGGATAAAAAAGTGGCTTCCTTGGGAAGTTTTTAGACTAGTTAGGGACACATACAATTAACTAGCACTTGGGAAAGAGTAAGACATCTTCTAGGAGTGGGAAAGTACTGGAGATCAGAACACACAAGAGAGATATTTTTCAGAAGAGTTCCTTGTGCACAGTGATGTCAAAGCTGATACTTAGGTGGGGCGTTGCGCAGGGAACTGTCCTAGGGGAACAGGTATGATGGTGATGTTCAGAGGATGGAGAGCATGAAGAACTCAGTGGCCTAGGAAGTGTGGGTCAGTAAAGAGGGTGCTGAAGAGGTCACCGGGGACAGATCATAAAAAAGTCTTATGAGCTAGGACTTCTCAGGAGAAATGTAAAGAGTAATGATACTGCATAAAAATATATCCTTGTATTGCAAGCATATTCATTTCTTTCCCTCTATTAATTATTATTAATGATAGCTAGTTGCTTTCTAAGAAGCTTCAAAATTTAATAAAAAGGAAAGAGTACAAAGATCTAGAACAAGCTACTCTAAATCTTTCTTAAATTAACAATAAAGAGATATTTGGAATGGCCTCTCCCCACTTCTGGCAGCGTGCATTTTGAGAGATTGGAAAAGGGTACTGATTCGCCTTCCTTGAGAAGGAATGGACACAGAATGCAGGAAGGAGATTATTCCTTTGGCCTTACACTAGTTTGCTTTCACAAGGGTTTTATACTTTGTCCATGAACACCAGAAATCCATAAGAAAATTAGTGTTCCCTAACCTAAATAACTGACTCTTAGAAACATGTCAATAGGTTCAATCTGCTGATAGTGATTTCCTAAGGGCAGGGCAAGCACCTATATACTCTTTGCTTACTAAATGACCTAGGCATCTGGTCTAAGAGTTGTTAAATGCAAAGGATGAACACTCAGGTTCAGTGGACTCCAACTTTGATACCTTATTAAAGACTGGAGTTGGCTGCAAGGAAGAGAGACCCCCAAAACAGTGACTTAAACAAGATACAAGTTGTAGTTATGCTGTCTGTTGCTAGTGTGACAGCTCCACACAGTTTTTAGGTCTATTCCATCTCTATCTCAGCTTTCTAGCTTTAGTAGCTGCTATTCCCCGGATGAACACAAAGTTCAAGCTAGCTGCTGAAGTGCAGTCATGACATTAAGGGTGAAGATGGAGGAAAAAGATGAAGAATGCCACGCATTCTCCCTTTTAAACCATCCTCTGCAAAGTATACATAGTTCTGCTTAAATTTTATTGACCAAAATTGAGTCATAGGGCTCTGCTAAACTGCAAAGAGAGGCCAGGGAATATAATTTTCAAGATAGGTGGCAAAGTGCACAGCTGAAAAAGCGAGGTGTTTTGAAGGAAGAAGGAAGAAAGGAAGACAATTGAAAGTCAATGGTCGATCTCTGCCATAAGCACATAAATTAAAAAATGTAAACTTATAATCTATGTTGGTTTATTTCTAAATTTTATACATGCTCTATTGTGCTACTGTTTTACAGAATTTATAAAGTATGAACAAAGGATTTAAAGAATAAAATAAAAAATAAATATAAATAACATTTTCTGTATTAATCTTTCAAACCTCAGTGGACTGAAGATCCACTTTGAAAAATCACTGCTCAAGAAGACAATTAGTAAAAACACTTAAGATGCTACTTCTACAGATTGGCAAGAAAACATCCAAAAAATGTAATTCTATATGAACTATTCCCTAGATTGTTAAGGAAAAAAATCAACTTCCACTAGGTTTACCACTCAGACAGCTAGACTAATTCTGAGTATTGGCAAGATGAGGAGCTTTAATATAGCCTCAAGAATTATAACTTTAGCATATGTAGCAAATGCCAGTATTATAGAACAAAAATGTGAAAAATAGAAACTATATAAATTAATATGTATTAGTTTATGAAGACACTAGGTTATTTTTGTGTACTTCCCTTAAACTGGGACTTTTTTTCCCCTAAAATGTAATTATACCAATATTTATGGAAAGTATAATGGCAGTATGAATTCAAAAGCATTAAAAATGTTTATATTTCATGAGTAAACTTACAAGAATTAATCTTAACAATCTGAGATGTGATGATGTAAGTTTATAAATAAAAGTTTTCAGGGCAGCCCAGGTGGCTCAGTGGTTTAGCACCGCCTTTGGCGCAGGGTGGGATCCTGGAGACCGGGGATCAAGTCCCACATGGGGCTCCCTGCGTGGAGCCTGCTTCTCTCTCTGCCCCCCTCCCCTTCTCATGAGTAAATAAGTAAAATCTTAAAAATAATAAAAAATAATAAAATAAAATAAATAAAAGTTTTCATTGTAAAATAATTTATAATAATATGTAACTAGAAACAACTTGTATATCCCCAAATAGGCAAAAATAGTTAAGTGAATTGTGATACATCCATACAATGAAACATTATGTAACTACAAAACATTATATTTTCAAAGACTATTTTATGACACAGAAAAAAATGCCCATGATATAACAGTGAGGAAAGCAACATAAGAAATTAATTAACATACGCCTCTTTTTCCCTCTTACACACATGTTCCTATATAGATTACAAAGATGATAGTCTAAAAGGAAGTATATTCAAATTGTAATGTTCTCTAGGGAGTTATATTGGTGATCATTGTTACTACTCTTTATAGTTTTCTGTATTTTCCAAATTTCCTAGTACAAATACATGTTACATTTATATAACCGGACTCAATGTTCCTGAACATCAATCTTACTGAAAGTTATCTAGATAGAAAATACAAGTATGTAGATTCTCAAAATTAATAAATATTAAAAAGAGCAATATAGATATATGTGCTAGGCAACAGAGTGACTCACAGTCCTTAGATTTCAGAAAGGGTAGTTTAAGGACATTCAGGTAGGCAGTTATATTTCATGTGACAAGAAACATCTAAATTATAATTTAGATAGCAATTCTTCATATTATAGTGATAATGCACTATCAAATAATGCATTTGAATGTGAATGCACATAATTCATATCAGTATTAGTTAGAGATAACTTTCAGAGTTTTAAATCAAAGTTAATCAAAACAGAGTATGCTATTTATTTAAAATGTTTTGTAAACAATTGTCATTATCTTAAACTTCAGATCAAACTTTATAGCTAAGATAGCTAAGATTCGGCTCCCAGAAAGTAATGACTTTACTTAAAAAGCTTCCAGGACCAAACTGTAACAGCAAAAGTATGTCACTAATATAAAAAATTTCCAATAGATAAACACTACAAGGATTACCTGGTTTAAGTTTCCAAGTGCAAATTCAATCTGAAATGATATTGCCAAAATCTCTGTGGTCTAAAGGATTTTTTTTTTAAAACAACTACAAAGAGAGTGTACAGTTATAGCTTCTCCTCACTGATCTGGGCCTTCAGAAACACATCAATACATGCAGTACATAAGAACCAGCTGTAAGAGATTTTTCTGTCAATACAAAGCAAGGTCACTGCGTTATAGGAAGACTCAGCACTGTTTATTTCACATCCATAAAGGGATTGTTCAAGGGCAAATTCTAAAAGAATGATTCTGAGGAACACTGAAACCCCTGGAAAGACAGACAACTTTGGGAAAACTCTGAATATCTACTGGAGTATTTTTGAATTATGCTGCAAAGAGAAACAAAGAGTATATATATTATATATATGTACATAATAAAATATTATTTTAATGCATATTATGTTCCATTTATCTTTATATATTTCAACTAAATGTTCTTAGTCCTCATTTTATAGCAATTAAAAGGAATATAAAGGGATGCCTGGGGGGCTCAGTGGTTGAGCATCTGCCTTAGGCTCAGGTTGTGATTCCAGGGTCCTGGGATCGAGTCCCACATCAGTCTCCCTGCAGAGAGCCTGCTTCTCCCTCTGCCTATGTCTCTACCATTCTCTCTGCGTCTCTGATGAATAAATAAAATCTTAAGAAAAGGAATATAAATACCAAAAAAATAATAAATTGATGGCAATTATGGTGATTCACTCAGTAAAATTTACAATAACAAAGAGAAAAACTTGCAACAACCAAATGCTGACCAAAATTTTAATCTAATTTGGGGGATGCTGGACACTGTGCTGGTTGCTGATGTCTAGTGTTAAGACTTCCTAAATACTGTACTTCCTCTCTATTCAGCATATTAACAATGAGGAATAGGGCCAGTTTTAAGTGAGACCACTTAAGCATTTACTTCAGGCACCAAATTTAAAGAGGGACCACAAAATCCCTCTTAACCAATAAGTATTTTAATGAAATGTTTCAAAAAATAAAATTAATGCAAAAAAACCATGATGAAAAGAGCAAAAATTTTAATTTAGGTAAGATCCGTCAGAAAGCATGCACCAAATACTACTTTGTTCGAGTGGAAATAAAAAAATTTCCACATTAAAAGTTTAGGTACCAACTTTGAGATATCAAATAAATAAGTCATGGGGATATAATAACGTACAGCATGGTGAAAGTCAATAATACAACATTGCATATTTGAAAGCTGATGAAAATAGATCTTAAAAGTTCTCATCACAAGAAAAAAGAAATGGAACCTACGTAAGCTGCAGTTATTAACTAGACCTACTGCGGTGGTCATTTTGCAATGTATACAAATACTGAGTATGTTATATACGTGAAGCTAATACACTGTTATATGTTAATTAAAACTCACTTTTAAAGAGAGGGAATTTAACATTATAGGAAAAAATGTTTTAGAATCAAAAGAAGACACATTTTTTTTTTTTGTAGAACATCTCTATTTTTAATACTTTAGGATCTCTACCAATCTCTACCTAGTTTCCTCTTGAGAACATCATGACAAAACACCAGCCAGAGTAGTTCCACTTTGTCCCTCACTAAGTGACTGAAAAAAAAAAAAATTGTGTGTGTGAGACACAGATCTTCAGAAGAAAGCCATTATGGAAAAATAATACATCAGTATCTACAAAGCAAATCTCATTATATATTATGGATGGTTAGAAAAGAAAAAAAAAACTTAAAAAATCATATGATACTCCTCTAGAAACATGTATTTAATATTTGGCTAATCTCATATTTTCATTGTCTAGACATTTCAACTTATTTCCCCAAGCCTTTTACAAACAATCTTTTCAAAAGCCAACATTCAAGCAACTCTAAGAGGCCTTGAGGAAATGAGATGAAACATTCACAAGAAACAAAAGCAAGAACACTACAGAGGATAAAGAATAGCCCTGATAACCAGTCAGGGCTCCAGGAAATTTTCTTTGGAACATTGAAATACAATCTAGCTGTAACATAATAAATGGTAATAAGGTAAAAAGGGAGCCTTGTAACCATGACACAGTAACTTAATAACCAGGAAACTCTAATATTTAATGAACTAAAGACTAGCTTGTTTAATCCTCTATTGGATGAATGAAAATAGTTACTTTCAAATTAATAATTCAGTGATTACATGTAACATTAAAATATTTTATATTCATTTATGTTATTGTTATACATACTCTGTTAATTACATTATATGATTATTTTATGCCTTATGAGTTTAAAAAGTAAATTAGTACTATTTTATTAGTACTATTTTAAAATAAATGAATATATGGATATGACTTTAGAAGATTTAGAAAATTTGATTACCTTCTGAGTGACTCTCTTCCACTCTAAATTCTCATCTCATAAATCCTCATCCTTTTGGTGGGGTAAGATCATTGAAATTGCTAATTCCTAAGTCCCATATTAAGGTTTCTAAATCAGTGTCTTTAGGCGTAGGACCCCAGAAACTGCATTTTTAAAAAGCTCCTCTGGTAATGCTTATATGTCCAAGGCTGAGAACTACTGTTGAATGTAGAGGCTTAATCAGGGATTTTAAAAATCAGCTCATGGGACAGATTTGAGGTTTAGTATTATAGAAATGATCAGCTACAAAACATCTTATAGGCCCAAAGATCTCTTCCTCTGATTCAGTCCCACTGAGGCTGACTCATGGTAAGTACAATAGCTTGCTTCGGGCTCAGGATAGACCATTACTGCAGAAGAAGAAAACAACAACCAAAAGCACATTTCAATGCCTATCTTAGGATGTCTAAAATTAGTTTTTCTGATTTTTTTTTTGAAGTTTTGGTGTCCTATATTACAAAAGCTTATGGTTACTAACTTCTTGCCTCTTTATGTATCATATACAAGTAAAACTTACTTTAAAATCTTGGTTTCAATTCTGTTAAACAACAGAATGACTGGAACAATCTGTATTGTTAATGCTGCCATTGTTTTCAAGTCTAGCAATCGAGCATTTTTGGATTCTCCACCCTCCCGTGCCATGCAGCATGGTTGTTCTGGCATTGTGAAGATTCTCTGATACACATCTCTCTGCCTCTTCAGGGAGGCAGCAGGCCTACCTTCAACTAATCTAGGAGGAAATCCCCGCACTGCGAAGGGAGGTGGGGGAGAAGAAAGGACAACTTGCCTAAAGAAGAGGTGAAGTTGAGAATATATTGGTGGGAAACAAGGAAAACTATATCTGCAACAAACAAAATGTCACAGATTATAAAAGGTTAAAGGTAGAACTTTACAGAAAAGTTGACAGAAAAAAAATAAGACTCCTCATTTTAGCGATGAAGAAGTAAAAAGCAGAAAGAAGTTAAATAAATTATTAGGTCCTTTAAAAGAAAACGTCTCATGGAGCATCACAGTGACACTACTATGGGTTCCATGAAGTTTCTTTAACCCTTACTAGAACATGTAAGCTTTTTCTCCATAGTAGTTATGCTTTTTGGAAATGCTTGATTGATTTTAGGGAAGTTGAAGATAAAGAAACTGGAGGAAAAGACTGTAAATATCCCCTTAACCAAATATTTTATCCTACATCAACAATCACTTTTTAAATCCCCTCAAATCTTTCTCCCTCCAATAGTCTAGTTAAGGAGTCTAATAAGCTTTCAAACTATCTACTCAGATAGAAGACTCAACTCAAAAACATAGGAGATATTAGAAAAAGGGAAGGGAGGAAAGTATGAATGTCCCATGGCAGTTTCCTTTGATCACAACACTTATTTTTAATTGCTAATTCATAACCAAGAAGTCAAGATCCAGTTTATTTTTACTACTGACCTCTGTAAATGGGCAACTAAATTCTGACACTCTTTAACTCTTACAACAAAATCCCATACAATGGTATAATGGAATTATAAAGAATTTCATGTTTCAGTGAAATGTTGAATCCTAAACTGACAGAGTAATGACAAGATACTTCCATTTTCTAACCATGCACAGAAATCACAACTTATTCATGGCTGATGGCTCTTAAATGGACATTCATACCGGTACATACCAAGGACATATGGTAGCATATCATGTCTGATCTTTCAAAGGAAAACAGCTAAAAAGAAATGGCAATAGAGATAAGAAGCTTTCATTTGAAAGTGTGTTTCTGTGTGTGTAGTTTGTTAATGGAAGAGGAAGGGAAATGAAACACGAAGAGAATATAGGCAATTGAAGAAAATTGCATCTAAACATCATTGTAATTAACTGACCACCCACGGTCTTGAATTACTTTATACTGGATGTGGATGGACAAGTGGAGGTCCAGCTACCTTTACTTCTTGTCAGAAAGGTTTCGGGTAGCACCCAAGCTTCCCAGAAGACTGGTCTTGAATTTCTTTCTACAATATCTGGTGCATAATATAAAACCTCCATCAGGTGTATTTCAGTATGAGGGAAATTCTTCTGGGCAACATTTTCCCAATCCTCTCTCCAAGCTTACACATCCCCATCAAATAATGGATCTTTTTTTGAAGCCGTCCTTAAAAATGGGGTCAAAGGATAGAAGATATCAACATTCAATTCACAGTATCAGAGAAGGAAATATTATGGATTTCTACTTCTCTTTGTATATTTTATTGCTATTTTAAGAATAATCCTGTTCCAATTAATGATCAGTAAATACTGATACTACTACAAGGTGAATAATACCTTACTTCAGAGATGACAAGGGTTAGCTAGATTGTCTTTGTTCAGAAAGTCCACATTTAATAGCCTGTAGATGTATAGTTTTTCTACCTATGAACTGTACTTTTTGTAGAAATCTGTCAGCTTTACTCAGGAGCTATCTCTACCCAAAGGCATATCTATTCTAGATTAAATGTCAGTCTCTCTTCCCTTCTTCTTGCTTTTCTATGGGCACAGAAATAGTTTATAGAAAGTGAAAAGTTATTTTTGGGTCCAGTGATATTAACTTGGATTTTGATTTTGAAAATTCAATTTAGGATTTTTTAAGTGTACACATCTGCTTACTGCTTAGTGTAAAGCTAATGATCAGGCTCATTAAATAATATGTAATAAAAACTAATATACAAAAGGAAATTTTCATGGTACTGTAACATATTTGCAATAAGCCTTTTGCCTGTAATTAGAAGATTCGGCTTCACTTCCCTGTTTAATCACCCACAAACTGTTTATTGCCCTATATATTCCTCCAACAAGAACATTATCCTTTTAATGTGTCCCTCAGAAAATCAGGGGAACACTGCACAGTTATAGCACATGCTACTCTTTTCAAACATTATAGCCAAATTTTAATCTGACCATCAGGCTCTGATAATGCATTCTAAAATTAGTATATATTTGAGCAGAATGCAGTTATTATTTGATGCAGAATGACACAATTATGGGGCTAAGACATATATGGCAATAACTGCAACATAAACTGTGTATATAAAATATTAACTTTTAATTAAAAGTGGTTGATCCTCAATTTAGACCATAAAACTACAATTTTTTAAAAACTTCTGAGATATTTTATTCATAAGTGTCATTAAGTGGTGAGTACTTGTGTACATCCTAAAAGATATATTTATTCTCCTTCTAAAGCTTTTAAACAAATTTAACAGTTAAAAACTAGTAATTTTTTACTTATAAAGTAACTTCTCACAATCAGTCTAAACAGATCATTACAATGTGCTATGCAAGGCTATCACAGAGTTGTTACATGGTACAGTAGAAATAGTTGAGAGGGAAGTGAATCTTCTTGGAGAAGCAGAAGTGTGTTGGGTTGATAAGACTAGGGAAAGCATCCTCCATAGGATGAACAACATTAGATAGAATGGAAAAGATCTGGTTGGGTAAGTACAGTTGCTTGGTAAAGTAGCATATGTTGAAAAGACTTTGAGAGAATACCTTGGAGGATTTTATTTGCTATCTAAAAAAGCTCAGATGTTATGCTATAGGTGAGAAGGAGCTACTGAATGAACTTTACCAGCAAGAGACATGGTAAGATTTTCATACGAGAAGGCCACTTCAGGAGCATTGTGAATGTCAGAATTAACAACATATTAAAGGCAAGAAGACCACTTAAGGGATCACTGTCAAAGTAAATTAGGGCAAGAGAGGCAAAGGTGAGAAGGAAGACAAGGATAAGAGAGATTTTTAAGAAGTGAATAGCAATGGTCTGTGGGGTCCATTTGATGGTGCTTGAGGAAGAGGGAGAAGTCACCAACGAGTCCCAGATTCCTGACACTGCTAATGGGGGATAAAGATGCAGGAAGAGCATACTGGTGGCTAAAAAGAGAAAAAGGAATTGCAATTACATGCATGCTGCGCGAGTTTGAGATCCTTAGGAAGTCTTCAAGTAATGATATGTGGTAGGCACTTAGACTGTAGCACATACACTTCAAAGTTCATGTGGAAGGTAGAGGCTAGAGACCATGTTAGTGCCCCATTTGCTTTGAGTGTTATTTTGATCTGATGGCTATAGGGGAGTTTGTTACAGGCAATGCATACATAGTGAGAAAAGAAGTAGGCCAACCACTGACTCTGGCAAACACTGACTGTGGAGTGAGTGGGAAAAACCCCAAAGAATATTAGCTAAGTTCATACTAGAGAAATAATCCTTAGAAACCTTAAAAATATTCACATGCACATTTTTATTCTAAACATCAACTGCTAATTTGTAAGAGGCCTTGTTTTGAGTTCTGCTTTTATATAGGAAATTGTTAAGACAGATGACCTTAAATACTGAGAGTTTAAAAATTACCCTTTCCGATGGGAGACAGGAGCCCGCACTTAACTTTGAGCTATGGTGGGTGAAGAGAAAGAGTAGGGCTATTTACCAATGTAAATCATAAGATGGTCCCTTCCTGTAGTCTTTCTTCTCTTTTTTAGGAGAATGGTTTATTCATGTAAATTGTATATATTTACACATATTTATTGCATTTACTATATATCAGGCAGTGTTTGAAGCATTATATGCACAATAATAAATAAACAAAATAGGCAAATTAAATTATACGTCATTAAGATCAAGACAGGTGTCAAGGAGAAAAACACAGTAGGGAAGAGTAGTAGGGAATTCAGTGCTGGACTCAAGGATTGAAATCAAAGCTGGCTTCATCCATATGTGGCCTAAACTGTCACACAGGGCCTCAGACTCAGAAGGGTTCCATACTGTCTGTGATGCTCCACTGTCACCATCTTGAACTTCCTAATAATTTTTTAACACGTGGCCCCTTAAATGATAGAGTTGGACCTGGTTGCAAAATTTGCATATGGTGGATGAAGAAGCTCTTTGTATTTGGCTCACCATGTATACTCTCCATCTTCCTCTAGTCTCTTCTGTTGCAGGGGGCTGGCCACATAGGCTATATCAATTTACCCCTTTGCCTCTGGTTTCAGATTTGGTTCAGACAATAAGGACCCTAAATAGGAGTTCAAAGTTGCTGTTTTTCTAAGGGGCCCTTGTCTACCCACTTCTGTTCTAGGTTCCATAACTGTTCCCACTGCTTGTCCCACCTGAGGCTCATCTAAGGCTCTGCAATACCAGGCCTGGTATATACATATCCCTCCTTGGTCTCCCTAATCTCTGCTCACATCATTGCTAAACTTTAATTTTTCTCATATGAGTGTGCCATCTGTGTTCCGCCAGTACTCAGATTGAAAAAAAAAATCTCATTAAGAAGAACAATCTTTTGAGTAGATCTACTTGAGTAGATTCCAGTAAGAGGTGAAGGAGAAGCCAAGCAGCTCTCTGGAGGAAGAGGATTCCAGGCATTGGGAACAGTCAGTTTTAAGGTAGGGGTTTGCCTCATGAATCCAAACGGGTCTACAAACCACAGTGAGACAAATCCAGGCTGTGGTCTTTTATTGTAAATGAAGTTTAATTGGACACAGCCACATCTATTCATGGTATTATCCATGGCAATTTTTGTGCTACAACATCAGAGTTCAGTAGTTGTGACTGAAACCATATGCCCACAAAGCCTGAATTATTTACTCTTTCCCGTTGCAGAAAACATGTGCCAACCTCTGAATTAGCGGCATAGGAAGAAGACCAGAGAGTCTAGAGTTTCATGGGTGAGGGGGAGAATAACAGAAGACAGTGTCACAGAGATAACAGGAGGGTAGATGACTTAGAGCCTTATGTGCCATTGTAATGGGAAATTGGGAAGTTTTGAGAAGACTTCTATTTTACCAGGATAACTAAGACTGATGCCTTAAGAATAGTATGAAGAATAGATGCAAGAGATTAATAAGGGACTAGTGTGAAGGCCAGGAATAAAATGATGATTGTTTAGATCAGGGTGGTAGCACTGAAGCTAGTGAGAAGTTGTCAGAGTTTAGATGGATAGTGATGGTAAAGTCAAAATGATTTGCTGTTGGATTGAATGTGAGGTGTGAAAGAGACTGAGTAACAGTTGTCCTACAGGAGCAACTAGAAGTATGGAGTTGCCATTAACTGAGTTGGGGAAACTGGTCGGAGGGAATGGGAATGTAGAGGTGGGAGTGGCATAATTCCTAAATTCAGTTTCAGACACTATAAGCTTTATATTTGGATTACACATCCAAATGGTTATGACATGGGAGGAAAACATGTTGTCCTGAGAGTTCAGAAAATGTTTCCAGTAGGAAGGAAGGAGGGATCTACTATATCAATGCAACTGGAGGTCAACTAAGACGAGATTGGGGAAAGATGCTGAAGTCAACTACTTGGAGTGCACTGATAACCTTCCCAAGAGCAGTTTATGTGGAGTGGTGTGGGTAAAAGCCTGATGAGAGGGGGCTTGAGAGAGATTAGACAGGAGAAGAAATACACACTGAGTATAGCCAACTGTCTGAAAAGAGTTTTGCAGTGAAGAAAAGGAGAGAAGTAGTAGGTTATTAGAGGTAGAAGCTGAGGAGACAGACTTTTTTCTAAAAAAAAAAAAAAAAAAAACAGATTAAAGAACATCATGTTAGTATGCTCTTAGGAAAGATCTTATAGACAGGAAAATATTGATGATGCAGGGGAGAGGTTAAGGATTACTGGAGTGATGTCCTTGTAGGTGAAAAGGGATGGGTTCTAATAAGTCAGTACCAGTCTTAGCTATAAGCAGAGAGAGTTCTCAGGGCATGCGACACTGAGCTATTTAGTAAATAATCAATCAATCAATATTGACTTTCAGTCTTCCTACAATAAAAACCTCCTAATACTTTGTGAACAGTTAGGACATTAGTGTATAATTAAGATCTTGAAGTTCAATTTACCATTTTGTTACTGATGAGCTCCGAGACCCCAAACAAGGCATCCAACCTTTCTATGACTTAGTTTGCCTTTGACTATAAAATATAGATTCTACTGGTCATTGCAGTGTCTGGAAAAAATTAATAGATTATATAAGTAAGCCTTCCCAGGCTTCAAATATCTCTGATTTTTGCTGCTATAGAACTGCATATAGAGTAAAAAGCAAAAGGTACTTATAGACTCAGATGTCTACCTACTAGCAAGAGTCATGTGGAGGTCTTTTCACAGTGCATTGTTCCTATTTTGTGGATCTTCTTAAACTTCCTCCAAAAGAAAAATATTTACTCTCCATGACTTCACATTCTCTAAAATTAAGCTTCATTTCTGAGAAGATTTGTCTTTTATATAAACAGCATACATATAATCCAGATGAGATTATTTCCACAAGAATCTTGCATGGTAAGCTTGACTACAGATTCTAAATATACCCTTTTCATCCTTAGAGAGACAGCTCAAAGGTCATCGCCACTGAGAGGCATCCCTGGGTCCCCCTGAGGAGAATGTCTTCTTCTGTGTCTCCATTTCATTCTGTTTATCCCTGTGCTGCAACCTAGATCAGGCTGCCTTGGAGTCATCTGTTGACATTTCTGTCTCCTCCTCTAGACTATGAGCATCGTATCTTACCCTTCCCAGAGTTCTCAGAGACGTCCACGGAGTAGATAGGAAATAAATACTTGCTGAATGAATGAATTTCGATGTACAAATTTCAGAATGGAGGCTGGCCAAATAGAATGGAATGATACTGAAGTCAAAAAATGGAGTCTGTGAGTACTAAGAAGATGTATGTGTTCGTGAGAGAGACTCATAGTACATATACTGACCAATTCTGACTGTTTTACAAAAGATTCTAGTTTTAAAGATTGCTTTGGTCAGCAGAGTCAGGGGACACTTTCTTGACTAGGCATTTTAATATTAAGAGCATATTTCTGAGCTGTTCTGCTTCTTCTCTTTGTGACATGTGTGTTACATACACTGGGGGGTTTACATGTTTCTTTCAGAAAGTAGACAAATGCCCTTAGCCAGCTTTTATTTCAGACAGAAATGAACTACTGACGCCATAGCTCTAATATTCTCAAATAAGAGAGCACATAAACAACCTGACTTTACATTATGTCAATTTTCAGCATTGCACTTCCTGGCGGAAGAACTAAAGTTGCTTATCACTATTAGATTCACTCTTTCCCAACCTAGTTACTCTCTTTCCCCTGCTGTGAGGTCTCTGTCTTTGAATTTTCTATTAAGTTTTTTTAATAGACAATCTGCTTCAGCACTTTCTGAGGAAAAAAAGAGAAAGCTTCCTTCCCCCTCCCCACAATGGCAGTGAAGCCTTCCATTTATGATGAAATCTAGTGGAGACATCTGTGCTTTGTCATCTGAAAACAAAAACAAAAAAACAAAACTTTTATTTTTCTAATTATTATCTACTTATCAGCCTCAGTTTAAGAATTCACATGCTTTTGTGTCACTTTGAGAATTCATTCTTAATTTTCCACAACCAGGCCTAAGATTGAATCGCTCCTTTTCTGTTAGTGTTTATTTACATCTGCCTCAGAGAAGTTGTTAATGTCCAAAGTTGGATCCCCCACTCACATTAAGTTTAAATTGGAAACATTTTTTTCCTAATAAAGATAATCTGTATCCCATTTGTCTTCAGGAAGCTCTATAATTCAGCAATAGAAGGTGTTTCAGGGCTGTGAAGGGCTTTGAAGCTGATGTTTTCCATCACCAATTGCTTATGTAGATAAATATATTAAAGGTCAGGGATGAAATGGCCACATCAACCTCTATGAAGTCAAAGGCTTTCATCTATTATGAACGGCTTTCAGAAGGAGGAAAGAAGGGAAAGGGAGAAAGGGAGAAAGGAAGGAAGAAAGGAAGAAAGAAAGAAAGAAAAGAAAAGAAAGAAAGAAAGAAGAGTTGTCCCCACCTCCTAGGAAGGCAACTACTGGGAAGGAATGAGGTGCCTCAAGATACCAGATTACACTGAAAGACAGGAAAGAAAGTGGTCTTTTTTCCTCTAGACACACCACAGAAATGGACTTTCTGAGTTTTCTGTTTTTGTTGTAGACTATATTTATTTGGAAATCTCTCATAGTCCTTGATACTCAGAAAACCTCAAAAGGTTTGCTGACTATTACATTTCTGACTGAACACTCATTTCTTACCACAAATGTAGAACACCACCTGGTCACTTCCACTGGAATCTTCTAAGCATCTTGCAGATCTCAGAGAAAATTGGGGCCCAGCTAACCACAGGAGCCAGACCATAAGTCAAACCAGATTTCTGAGTTACATAAATGGACCTACTGGGATGGAGAAGAGAGCACACACTGCAAAGCAAGGAAATTTAGTGAATTAACAGCATTTGCTGCCAAACACAGGACTTGCTGTTGAGTCAGGAGTAAGGTGAGCTGTTAGTTGAATCAAAGTAGCTGTCTCCCTGGACAGGTGAGATTCCAAGGTAGTCCAACATCCAGAACAATCAAATTGTAAACTTTTGGTCTTTGCAAACCTAACATGGTGGTGTGTTCCACATGGACTGCTAGTGATTTCTTAGTCTTTGGGACACCTACCACTCCACCAGAAAACCAATGGACTGCTTTGAAAGAAATCACGACATCTTGAGGTTGAAGGTGGTAAAAAAATAGGAAAGTATAGCAACTCCTTTTTATTCACTTAACATCAAGCCCCGCTGATTAAACAGAGAAGAGAGCTGTCTGATGATCAATGATGTCATTTCCATGACAGAAAAATCTTGACTTCTTCACCTAGATTGGGATACATTAAGGTAGACTTAGAGCCATCTATACTCATTATAAGAGATCAACAACAATATGCTTGAGCCCCTCCTAATGATCTCCAAAACTCAACATATTTTACAGAAGAACTGTAACACCATAAAATTAAAGTATAAATGCATCCATCAAGTAGATTTTAAATTTTTACAAGAATAATTCTACTTATCAGGTGCTTACTCTATGCTCGGAACGATGTATAAATGGCTAACCTAATTTGCATGTATCATCTAATTTAATCATTACAACTATCTTATGAGGTAAATACAATTATGAATCCAATTTCACAGATGAGGAATTTGAGGCTTAAAGAGTTCAAACAAACACACTCAACTGTTAATTGGAAGCCTGAGCTCTTAACCTCTATACTATGCCGACAATAAGTCACACCCTGTTCGTTTCTCTAGCTTTTGACCCCTGGTGTCATGATGACAATTGTCAGGTCTATGTGACATACTTCAAGTGTTTGGTTTTTTCTAAACCTAACTAAGGCCCATAGTCCATCTGGCCAACATTAGGTCCACACTCCAACCCCCAGCACATTTGTGCAGATTCTGTTTAGACCAGTGTTCTCTAAGCAGACAATGCCTTGAATTCTCTCTACAGCAAAGACATCATCCTTTGCCTTCCAAAGGATCATGAAATATGAAAATATCTTAACAGCTATATTAAAGTATTTTATAAGATTTAATTGTGACTCATTTCATTTGCCTCTTAATGTATTTCTAAATTTTATTTCCCCTAAAAGTTGTAAAAAATGACTTTTCAGAGCTTCTATGGCGGGGGGGGGTGCATGGATAAAAAGCTTTTGGTAAACATACCACTTTTTTCATCATTAATGTACTTCAAAGTGGTATAAAATGTACAAAATACTTGAGCATTAGTACAATGGAAAAATTCTAAATTGCTAAGCTTGTGTGGGTGGACCCAGAAGAACTATAAATCCTGGTCTCTCAATCCATGGAAGTAAAACAGGTTACAGCCTTCACGGTAAGGTCATTACTGGCTGTAAAGTGGCAGGTTATGTGTATGATACAGACCTTCACTTGGAGAATTTATCACATTGCCTCAACATGCCCTCCAGATTTGCGTTAGTGTCAGGGTTACCTTCATTCTCCTAGTCACCTTTGCCTCAATATCTTGTATTTATCCTTCATTCCTCTGGGTCCATCTTAATCTTCACAACAGCACCAAATCTTACTATTTTTTCTTTAAGTAGCTTTGTCTGGGAGGGCACAGGTCAGAGACAGGTTGGTAGAAATGGACTAGTGAAGTCTTTGGGAGGCCTCTAAGGAAATCTTATCTGCTGAATTGAGTTAATGTCCACTTGTATTTTGGACATTTGCCCAGAAGCTAGTGGACAGCAGGGACTTTTAGAAGCAATACAATTCCCAAAAACATAAAGCAAAAAATAAAAGGCAATGTTTGGAGAGCAAGGGCGCCATAAAAATGTATTGTACTCCACCTTATATTTGATTTGGAAAACATTTTCCCCATGTCTATTATTAATCAGCATTTTTTAAGGTTTAATTTTAATCGTTCTCCTTTCCTGTAACACTGTATGTAATAAAACCATCCTTTGAGCTGGGGAATAGCTCCATGGTAACAGATTCTCAAACATCAGCGCAGGATGGAGCTTTCAGTGCGTGATCACAGTTCAGAAAAGGAGGAGAAAATGATGAAATTCCATATTGGGTCTCTTTCCGTCTTCGGGATAACATCCCGAGAAAGAAGTCCACAGTCTTGTGAAACAATTGGTAGTGTGGGGGAGGGGGGGAGAGGGTAGGGAGTCAAGTGACAGACAAGCTTAAACTGTTAGTAAGCTAGTTATGGAATTTCAAGGTATGAAATAAGTCCTTTATGGTAATTCCCTAAAGAGACGGAAAATGTATTTCCTATTCAATAGAGCAGAAAAGAATTCTCTACCCTGATGCCACACTTTCCAACACATACTAAAATAGATTCACTCATTCATTCACTCATTCAAAATCTGCTGGGTACTTACTATTCACAACGCCCTGTGGTGGCAGTGTGCTAGGGTCCAAGGCCATCGACTTTTGTATGGCCGATTTTTGTGAAAAACTAATGTACAGCATATCCAGACAATGGATTATTATTCAATGCTAAAAAGAAATGAGCCATCAAGCCATGAAAAGACGTGGAAAAAACTTAAATGTATATTGCTAAGCATAAGAAATCAATGTGAAAAGGCTATATACTGTATGATTCCAACCCCATGACATTCTAGAAAAGGCAAAACTATGGAGACAGTAAGAAGATCAATGATTGCTGGGTAAGAGGGAAGAGATGAATACTTAGATCATGAGGTATTTTTAGGGCAGCCAAAATATTCTGTATGATATTATAAGGATGGATATAGGCCATTATACATTTGTCCAAACCCACAGAATGCACAACACTAAGAGGGAAACCTAAGGTCAACTATAGTCTTCGGGTGATGCTGATGTGGCAATGTAGGACCATCCTTGGTTAAATAAGTAAGTAAGTAAATAAGAAATGCACCATTTCCATGAGTAATGTTGATAGTGAGGAGGCTAGGCATGTGTGGGAACAGAAGGTACATGGGAAATCTCTGTACCTCCCTCTCAGTTTTGTTGTAAAGCGGAGAACTACTCTGAAAAAGTTAAGGTCTCTAAAGGAATTAAAACACTTAAAAGTGCGTATTATACACAAGATGAATTAAACATTCCCATTTGAAATGGTTGGCTGTTCTAGAAGCTGGAGCCCAAAGCTGGACCTGAACATTACTAATCAGGAAGGATCTTCTCCACTCGTCTAGTCATCATTATGTAAAACTCACAAAATCCACTGGGATTTATATAAACCTAGTCTTTATATAAAACTTCATACTTGGCCTGCCCAGTTCAGGTAAGCCTCACTAATTTGGAATAACTGAGTTTAAAGCAGGGGAACAGTGAATTAAGGAAGTATCTCAAACAGGGGCCATTTTGAACTCTCAGCATTGCGGCTGGACATAGATCCTGCTTTAAAAAAAAAAAAAACTGGGAATATTTTATATTTTGAGTTTAGATAGTCTTTAGGCATATGGGTGCTTTTAAAGTGCTTCAGGGTGTTTAATGCCATTTGTTCTTCCAATCTTGTTTGCACTATTAATTTGGCTAATGGGTTAGTAATCCTTTCTTTATAGATAGCAGGAAAGTAAACTTCAGTCCAGCACTTTTCTAAATTATTACATCCTCTGAACAAATGGGGTACAGATTAATGAGGTTTTACTCAAAGCTTTGAATTCACAGGAGCCTTAAATGAAGGGACACATCCCTGTTTCCATTTAATGAAAACAACAATCAAGAAATGTAAATCTGACTTGAATGCAGGGCAAAAAAATTGGATAACTACCTGCCAACACTGAAATCACCCTCAAAGTGGATCTTCTAGCAAAATGAGAGGACTCTGACCACCCGCTGACAATGCCAACTACATAATAATTTAAAGAGAAAAAAAAAAGTCACATATCCTCCCTTCTTTGTCACAATGAGGCTCGCAGTATCACATAAAAAGGTACAACCTTGCTGCATAAAAATGTACAACCTTATCACATATTAACAATAACCAGAGTTTCTGATTTTTAGGTTTTGGGTTCAAAAACTTAAGTCTCTCCTTCTCCAAAATGCCAAACATTCCCATTTATTTCACCTAAAAAGAAAATGATGAGACAATACAGTTCCATAAAATATTTTCTATCGTATCAGTATATCATGTCCAAGCTTTTAAATAACTCATTGGTATTAGGAATTCTCCATATAAGCCATAATTAATTTCAACAAAACTTGTGTATAAAAAATATGAATTTGCCAAATCAACAAACATGTATTTTGAAATGATTGCCCATAAAGTAGCACTAATTACAATAATAAAAAATTCAAATGTAGGAGGAACGAGTACATAGATGAGAGAGTTATGACCTCATAGAGGGAAAACAAGTATCTAGCTTCTTCTGTGTTGCTAAATTACTTGAGAAGAAAATGTTAATATTTAAGTAAAGCATCACTACCCTTGAAACAAAGTACTCGTAAATCTATCAAACTCAAAATAAATGCTACTATCCTTTTACTTCTAATCTTCTAGCCAACCAAGATGCTATTAAAAGTATTTAAAAATGCTTACTAACTTTGTGGTTTCTTGTATTGATCCAAGATGACAAAGGGAAGAGCTACCGAAATCCACACCACTCTAATAAAGGCTCAAACTCAAATCCCAAACCACAATTTTTCATCTGTAAAATATGAAGAAATATTGCTAAACTAGAGAATAAACTACATTGGTTTATTCTCAGCCGGCAATCTGAAAAGAAAAAGCTTCATGTCCATAATGCAACGCAATGTCAAGGTACAAGATAGTTTGTACACTTGAAGGTGCATTATTTCAATGCAAAATTAGGTAGAACAAGAGGAACAGTTTTCTTTTCCCTTCATAAAGTATTATATGCCTACAGTAAATCAGATTGCCAAGGTTAATGATGAATAGAAGTTTCTAACCATAAACATTATCATAGGAAATTAAATACTTACAGAGGAGAGTGATAGGCATATTTATACCCCTGAGGAGAAGGCAAGATTACTAATGAGATCCCAAGTTTGCAAAAATCCTGGGTAGACTGCAGCAGTTCGGGCTCCAAGTATACGCCCATTAAGAGTGAGGTGGGGGGTCAGTATGGACAGAGAAGAAGGCTCAGTATCTTTCAAATGATTTCCTCAACATGATATTACCATAATCACTTTATATATTTAAGATTTTAAAGTCAGTCCATCATACTTTGCCTATAATTAGGGTATGTTGCCACTAGATGGCAGCAGTGGTTAGATCATAACCGCTGCCGATACAATTTGTTCACTGAAGATCTCTTTAAAGTACTTATTATATAATATACATATTACATAATGATATATATATATATCCTTACACTTTTCCTTACAGAAAGCTTACTTTTAAATAAATCTTCACATGACAGCTAAGCTTAACAAATTACTTAGTACTAGAAAACAGTTTTTAAAAAATCCAGATTCACCTTTAAAGTCACTGATTTAGTCCAGTTTCTACCAATTTTTATACATTAACCCAATCTCTAGCCATTTTTATGCATTAATCAAAATATCTGGGACTTCAGGGCATTTTGGTGTCAGAGCTATTTCTGTCGATAATACTCTATTTATTTGAAGTATTTTTCCATTTTATCTACAGGATGCTTATGCTGCTAAAATTGTTAGACTCACTTAAAAAGAAGGGCTTTAGTTTATATTTTAAGGCTTCTTAGGACATTTAAATATATTTTTAAATGTTGTGATACATGATAGTATGTCACTTATCTGTGTACCTAATATGAAGAATAACAAAAGGATACTCAAGGCCTTATCATTCTGTATCAGAATTAAATAATGGTAAATATTGTTTAAGATGCTTCGTCCCAATTCCATTCTCTGTGGTCCTTCCAAGATTTAGTCCCTATCTAGTCTTTTGTGTTCATCATTTTCTTGATCTCTTAAAAAAATCTTGGTTTCCAACTGGTTCATTTTAGTCTAATTTAATTTCTTTTAATTGCTGATACACTTCGATTTCTTTCCAGTATCTTGGCATGCATGCATGCACGCACACAACATGGATGCACTTAAAATCTATTCCACCTTCTCTATTTTTCTCCTTTCATGGTTCTTTTGCCCTATTGATTTACAATTTCACTTTTTTCCTTGACTAGTTTGACAATTCCCATTCTATAGGTTCTCCCTGAGGGATTTCCCTAGAAATTTCAGTGTGCTCATTGTATTAATTTTTTCCTTTCCAATTTATTATTGTTATTTTTAAGTCTAAGACCTATACTACTAGGTAAAAATAAGTGATGACAACAGATATCTTGAGCTTCTTATTGAAAGGTAAAAGGAAAGGTTTCTAACTTTTTACCCTAGAATGGTATTTTGTTGTTCATTTTTGGTAGATACCAAAATGAGGTATGAGGACAGCAGAGACCCCTTCTATACTTAGTTCACCTGGAGAATTTTTAATAAATGAAGGTAAAATAGTATCAAACATTTTCTTCATCTGAGATAACCACATTCTTTTCTCCCTTAATCTGTTAATAAAAATGAACTAAATTTTGTTTTCTAATGTTAAACCCTGCATATATGTAATAAACCCCCCTGGTCATACAGATTGTTATTTGTTATATATTGGACTTGGTTTACTAATATTTAAAGAACCTCACAATATGGTTATCAATTTTTTTAAACGTGGAAATTCCTCATTTTCTTCTAAGTATAGAAGGCATTATAAATATTTTTTGGTCCATGTTTTCCACATCTAGTTATACTGCTATAGATGTCTTTCAGAACTTTTTTTTTTTTTAAAGATTGTATTTATTTATTCATGAGAGGCACAGAGAGAGAGAGAGAGAGAGAGAGAGAGAGGCAGAGACACAGGGAGAGGGAGAAGCGGGCTCCATGCAGGGAGCCCGATGTGGGACTCGATGTGGGACTCGACCCCGGGTCTCCAGGATCATGCCCTGGGCGGAAGGCGGCGCTAAACCGCTGAGCCACCCGGCTGTCCTGTCTTTCAGAACTTAATGAGTTTCCTATACTTCCAGAACCAAAACTCAGGTTTCATTCTTTGTTTTTTGTTTTTTCTTCTTTAGGGAGGGTGTTCTTTAACTTCTGGCTTTTCTGGCCTTCCTATAAAATTTATGGCAGAGCAATTATAGTCCTAAGATTGTAAGTAAAACTCCATCATTATTAACTTGGTGAAAAGAAATATTCCATTTCCCTGTATCACCTTTTCAGAAGTGAAGACAAAAAAAGATCTCAACAGTCATTTCCTAAGGTTCTTCTTCTTTTTTTTAATGGGTGGGGAGGAGATTGGGGAAAGGGCTATGTTACAAAGACTTCAAAACAGCTAAATTTACCACCAAAAAAACAAAGTTTATTAAGTCTAGGCTTTTCCCTAATTTTTCCAATTCACTGTGAAGAAATGCCACAAGGGGATCCATCGTTTTGGGGTATAGCTAGCACCCATCTAGATGTCCTAAGAGACCTAATTTGTACCTTTGAGAAAAGCCTTTGGTGCAGAGTTGACCAGTAAGATACAACTTCTTTAAGGAAAGGCCTTCTTCAAGGTGAATAAAGAAGTAGGCATGGGATCCCTGGGTGGCGCAGCAGTTTGGCGCCTGCCTTTGGCCCAGGGAGCTATCCCGGAGACCCGGGATCGAATCCCACGTCGGGCTCCCGGTGCATGGAGCCTGCTTCTCCCTCTGCCTGTGTCTCTGCCTCTCTCTCTCTCTGTAACTATCATAAATAAATAAAAAAATTTAAAAAAATATTAAAAAGAAGTAGGCAGAATGTCACAAAGGGTTTTTATTTAACCATTACAATGTACTTATGGAGCACTTTCTGTGTGTCAGCTACTTTGGCAAGCTCTTGTCCTACATTATCTTCTATAACCTTCCAATAACATAGGAAGCAGGTGATATCACTAGTCCCATTTTAAAGACAAGAAACAGAGGGCTACAAGTTATGTATCTTGCCCCCAAACAACCCAGAATGCAGGTAGAAGACGCTGGATTTGAAATCAAGCATTTTGTCTCTAAAGGTAATGTTTGTCTCTTCTGAAGACAGAAGTTAGGAACTTGGGATTATTAGGGTTAAGAGCTTTATAAGCTATAGATTTAAAAGTTACCAGCTTGGCCAGAAATTCCCATTACAGTGTTGTACCAATTACTTAGTTGCAGGTAGAGTCTCTTCTGCTAAGGAATGAAGTCAGAAAAACATGGATGTAGCATTGTGTCAATGCAGTGTTCTAGTATTTTCCCCAGAAGAAAACAAGTAACTAAACACATCTGAATACAGTACTGTGTGGGATGCCCCATCATCTCATTCAATCCTTCCCAGCTCAGGTTGTCTACCCCACCTGTCTCGAGAAGAGCTTAATGGAGTTCTCTCATGCATTTGTTCATTTCATCTTGGTCTTGTTTTTATAACAGCCTACAACCTTACTTCTGCTGATTTTCCATCAAGCTACCTTCAGTTTTCCTTCCTTTCCTTACTAAATTCTGTACTTACTATAAAATCCACCTACTTACTAAAGAGGAATTTAGCATGTCTTTCAACAAGGTTAGTATTATTATTATTATTTTAACTAGGTTCCATACCTAGCATGGAGTCCAGTACAGAACTTGAACTCACAACCCTGAAACTGAGACTTGAGCTGAAATCAAGAGTTGGATGCTTTAGCAACTGAGCCACCCGCGTGCCCTAACCTGGCTAGTTATTTTGTTAGATTTCTTTCAAGTTTGTTTTTGCCACTGCTCTGGTTGCAATGTTGCGTAAGTTCTCAGTGGTCTACCTCAAGTCTATTTTCTTCCCATAAACTTGGTTACTTTCAGAGTGTGGTTTTTGTGGATTTTGAGTATTTTCAGGACTACATGTATAAGGTTACAAGGTTACAGCAGAAATTCTGTATCACTTGGCATAATTTATTTACCATGTAATTCTTGGTTCTTAGGACTTTATTAAATACTAGAATTTGCTGTGACTATATTGACTATTGAGTTATCTGCAAATAGATAAATTAAACATTTCCTTTTTAAGATTTTATTTATTTATTTGATAGAGAGTGCTCGACCCAGCGAGAGCACACAAGCAGGGGGAGTGGCAGGCAGAGGGAGAGGGAGAAGCAGGCTCCCCTAGGAGCAGGGAGCCTTATGCTGGGCTCCATTCCAGAATGCTGGGATCAAGACCTGAGCCAAAGGCAGAGGCTTAACTGACTGAGCCACCCAAGCACCCGAATTAAACATTTCCAAACAGCACAGAGATCATTTAAATGAATTAGTGAAACACAGGTTAAATATAGGCTATTCCCAATTATTTTCTGGCTCTTAATACATTTATATTTGACTCCAATTCTGAAGGGTTTTAACTTGTCAAGTATTAGTGAAACAATATATATGTATGTGACCTAGAAAAATAGTTTTTCATTTCTTATATGGGAATAAGAGATTTTCATGGTGGTGATGAGGATAAGGAATGAAATCACATTAACTTATTTTTTAATCCCTTTTGAACTCTGTTTCCCTTATGAAAACTGGGAATTTACATTTGTTCTGACTTCTTATTTTTTCAAGAGAACATGCTTAATATCTTGGCTTTCGAGTCTCCTACAAAGAAGACAGAATCATAACTAATTAGAAATTCTGATGAATTCAGAGAAACTGTAATCAGTAACTTCGGGCAATAAGTATTCAGAGGGTAGGACCTGGTGTTCGAGTTCCTGGTGCTTCTGATGAAACTTCTGGCAGTTTTCATGCTTAATTGGGCCATTGGATCTTGTCTGTATGAGGGGAGGAAAACAAGGTCCTGCTTGTTTGGCATTTAAAATGACTTGATTAATGATTACCTGGAAGCATTAACTTAGAGTCATTATAATGCTATCAGTATTTCCTGTTTTTCTTGTGCTAATATTTATTTTGCAAGATGCAAAACTGACCTTTCAGTCTGTCATATAATTTATTTGCCCCATTATGCTATATTGCTGTTGTTTATGAGTCAGGCAGAATGACTGTCAATACGACCTTACCTACCACAGAACTAGTTTACCTGTTTTAGCAAAGTCGAAAATATCGACCAGAGACACAAACACACAGAACCAGAAAGAGGCTTCACACAAGAGAGGAATTATGTCCTCATACCCAAATTTTCTAATTACTTTACTTTCCATATGGCTTTAAACTTAAAAAAAAAAAAACTGATTTTGAATCTATATGTGTACCTCAGGATGTCAGCCTTTCGGGTCTCCAGGTTTCAATTTCTCCACCCTCTCTCCTGGATGATCTTCCCCAGGTTCATGGCTTTGTTTACTATTCATTTGCTAAGGACTCTCATTTCCAGATCGCTGCCGGTGCATACTTCTCTCTTCACTCAGTTATGCAAGAAAAACACCCGGATATCATCTTGACTCCTCTTTCTGCTGCCTATGCTTATGCCATTAATCATCAAGTTCAAAGTATTATGTTTCTATCTCACTCTGTTTCCTATGCCATGCCTGTGGCCCAGGTCAGCATTTGGGATGGGGAGAGAACTGGACTAACCTCAATAGTCTCTTAATTAGTCTTTCTGCTTCCACCAAGCCTCAAACTCATACTTTATGATTCTGCAAGGATGGTTTTCCTAAAGCACAAACTTCTGAAAATGTCCCTACTGTGCTTAAAACCCAGAGCTTTCCATGTAAAGCCCTAAGCTTGGTAATTTAAGATATTTTATGGAGCTGATCTCTTCTTTCTCTGCTTTTATTAAATACCTAGTAGTATGTGCTTAGTACTATCCGGTACTGAGAATATAGCAAGAACTGGTGTAAAGAGTCCCTGCCCACCAGACCTTACCATTAGGGATAGAAGGTAGAAAACAAACAAATGACACATTTTTACCAATTTCAGGACTGAGAGATTCTATGAATAAAATAAGAAGAAATTATAGATAGTAACTTGAAATGCTGCTTAAAGAATGGTTGGGAAAGTTCTCAAGGAAGAGATGGCATGTGAGTGGAGGCTTAAATAAGCAAGAACACGTAAAACCCAGAGGGAACCTGACTTTACAGACTCTGAGGCTGGAAGGAGCTTAATATAATATGTCTCAGGGAAAGAAAGAAGAAGAACAGACAGACCAGAGCAAAGAAGACGAGGCCAGTGTTGAAAGGGGAGCAGATACACAGGGCTTTGCAGGCCATTATGCAGAATTTCAATTCTGTTTCACTCCCAGCAGGAAAGCACTGCAGGGATTTAAGTAGAAAGAGGAGTAACCTGACTTATAATTTTAAAAGCTCTCCTCATCTATACACCGAAAACCATAGGACATTGGTGACAGATATTGAAGAAGACACAAATAAATGGAAAGATACCCTATGTTCATGGATTAGAAGTTAACGTTGTTACAATATACATATGACCCAAAGCCATATATAGATTCAATATGCAATCTTTATCAAAATCCCAAGGGCTTTCTTCACAGAAATAGAATGAACATTCCTAAAATTCACACAGAACCACGTAAGACTCTGAATCACCAAAGCATTATTAGAAAGGACAAAGCTGGAGGGATCACCATCATCTTTCATCATTGTCTTATAGTTTTCAGTGTACAGCTCTTTCACCTCCTTGGTGAATTTATTCCTAGGTACTTGATTCTTTTTGATGCAGTTATACATTGGATGGTTTTCTTAATTTCTCTGACAGTCTCTTCAATAAACGGTAATGGGGAAACTGGTCAGCTACATGCAGAAGATTACAACCAGATCACTAACCTATACCATAAACAAAGACTAACTCAATCAGATTTGACACATGAATGCAAGACCTGAAACTGTAAAATTCCTAGAAGAAAACATAGGTGGTAAGCTCCTTGAAATCTTTTTTAGTGATGTTTTTGTGGATCAGATTCCAAAGTTAAGGGAGACAAAAGCAAAAATAAAAAAGTAGGACCACATCAAACTAAAAAGCTTCTGCAAAACAAAGGAAATCATCATCAAAACAGAAAGTCAATTTAATGGAGAGATACTGAATGGGAGAAAATATTTGTAAAGCAATACCTCTGATAAAGGGTTAACATCCAAAATATGTGAAGAACTCAACAACAAAACACAAACCTAATGAAAATGGGCAGAGGATCTGAACAGACACTTTTCTCAAAACATACAGATGGCCAATAGGCAATAAAGAATATGTGGTATTTATATCCAATGGAATTGCTGTTCAGTCATAAAAAGGAGGAAACCTATCACTTGTGATGACATGGATGGACCTTCAGGGTATTATGCTAAGTGAAATAAGAAATCTACTGTACAATATTATTCATATGTGGCATCTAAAAATATTGAACTTACAGAAATAATATTGTGAAAGCTAAGGGGTAGGGGAATTGGGGAGATGTTGGTAAAAGGGTACAAACTTTCCGTTATAAAATGACAAAGTCATGAGAATCTAATGCACATAGTCAACCATACTGTATTGCACACATAAAAGTTGCTATGAGAGTATATTTTAAATATTCTCCATAGCAACAACAAAATGGTAATTTTGTGAGGTGAAGGATATATTACACAGCCTCATTGTGGTAAACATTTCACAATATACGCATGTATCAAATTATCACATTGTATACTTTAACTTTACACGATGTTGTATGTCCAGCATATCTCAATAACCCTAGCAAAATATATTCAATAAGTTCCCTTGAGCCCTCTTCCCTTTCTTCTCTCTCAGGCTATGCTGTAACTACAGTGAACTACTTTTGGCCTCACAGAGTTCCATTCTCTCTCCCCAGGTGGGTACACACTTTATTCCTTTTGCTTAGAATATCTTCATTGACATCTCTTCCCATACCTCCTAGCTTCCACTTACCCTTTGGCGCTCTCAATCAGGTATCATTGTATGGAGGAAGCCTTTTCTCCCTCCCAGACTGAGGTAGGTCTCCTTCCTTCCATTTTCAAGCTTTAGCATCATAGCATTTGTTATGACATGTCAAGTTCTCTGCGTCCCTTACCAGATAATTAGCTTCTTGAAAACATGCCTTGCTTGGTTGATTACTGTTTATCTGGCACTAGCACAGAGCCCTAATACAGAGCAGACATTTAAAATGTATTTTCTGATTAAATGAAGGATTTTTTTAGTGACTACTGAGTGCCTACAGGAGAGAGAGGTAGCTTTAAGGAAATAAACACAGAAGTATGTATGTTTAAAATTTTTCAAAGAAAATAGAGTATGTTCCTAAAATCCTTGTAAATGTCCTGATACCTTTTGGCCTGATAGCACAATTCTGTAAGTACCTTGATCCCTCTGACCCAGTCTTTTGAATGCATTTTCATTTTTTTAACAAGCATTTCTCAATTGCAACTGTATTCTTCTACTCTTTTCTGCTATTTTTCTAATTATTTTTTTTATTGCAGGTGCTCTTTGTTATTTTCTTTACCTTCTTCGATTATTATTCACTCTTTCCTGGCTCCATCTCATATTTCACCCCCATCCCCTTTGGCTCATCATCTTCCACATTCACTTCTGTGCCATTTTGTATTCATCCAGCATTACAGAAGTGATTTCTTATACAGAAAAGACACACATTGTTCTATATCGCCATCCATTTGCCTATATGTAATTTCGTAGTAATTTAGTCTTGTAATTTAGTAGTCAGCTAATTCTTAATTATTCTGAGATTGATTATCCAACTGATAGATTACCTAGGTCTCCTCTCCTTCATTCTCCCACTGCCCATCTTTTGGGCATAGCGTTTTCATATTTTCACTAGATAATACGCAGAGATGAAGGGTAGCAGTGAAATGCAAATTAATCAATTCTGGTCATTTTGAGCAGCTCTCATAAAAAGATTTGATGGAAGACAAGGTTGAAATTATTGGCTCAATTGAGAATTATAAACTGTCCATGAATGTCACTTATCCATGCTATTTCTAGTTACCATTTAGTATGGATAATTGGAAAGGAAATGGGAAGAGAAAAAAACAAAAGTTAGTAATAAATGAAAAGTAAGAAAAAAAGAGAGCTCAAAGATAGAAGTTATACTACAAAATGGCTCTTCCAAACTCTGCCCTGGATTTGAAGCAGTTTCCACTGACTATGTCTCATGATGGGGAAACAGTTCAAATCTGCAGACAGATAAACATCCATATGATTGATTATTAAGCACAGTAGAGACTTAAAAACCAACAGGTCAATTATCTAAACTGCTCTGCTTTATAATGGTTCTTTATTCAAGCAGATATGAGTCACTGCAGAGTCCCCGGCCCCTATCTGCCCTCACGGACCCACAAACATAGACATATTACGAGATGGCACAAATTAAACTCACAGGAATCTAGTGAGTCAAATTTTAAGAAAATCTACAAGAAAAAACTACTAGTGCTCTGAAACCTAAGGCACTTAAGTAAAGCAGTAACTATTTTCTGTGAAGAACTCAAAGGATGGAGGTTCTCATCCTTAATTCCCTGATAGTCAATGTGAAGCCATCTGCATTTATGCAGGGTCATTCTCGCATAAATGCAATCCTCTGTGTGCAATGTGCCCCTCAATATAATGGCACTCATTAGCGAATGTACAAACATTTCTGTGAATATATTAAAAGGTTTAAGAGAAATTAGCCTTTGTTTATAATTAGAAAACATCAGTAAAAATGTATTTTATTTCAAAGACTTTTCTGAATACATTAAAATTAACAACAAAATAAGCTCCATTCCACCTCCCAAACTTCTTCATAGAAGTACAAATCCTTACATTGTCATGCATTGTCTTGTTCCTGTCAAAATCCTTTTGATGTCTGGGTGTTAGATTTTTCTAGAGTTATTTATATATATGGCAAGTGTTGCTCTGAAGCCGGTTCTGCATCTTCATAGGAAGGTACTGAAAGTTGTACTAACGTTCTTATTTCTGTAGCAATGTACAGAAAATTGTTGGGTTAAAGATGTTTGCCTGAAGATACTATGTTATCAGGTGGATATAATATTACTGGAATATCTGATCTTCTATAAGACATTCTAGGAGGATTGGGAACTCCTATGCAGCACATTTCACTTTACAGTAAAAAGAATATCCCTCTGGCAAATTCACCATGTAATTAACATTAATATGGCTCCCACAGAACCAATTTCTCCCAGTGGGACTTACATGGCACTTGCTCTGTGAGCCTGTGTTGTACTCATAGGATTCATACCCAGAATTGGTTTAACTATTAAGGCCTGAGCAGGATTCTGAATGTACACGGTAAAAAGGAAAAGAAAACATTGGACAATGGACAGTAAAATTTAATCGTTGGAGGATCCTAATGGTAAATACCTGGGATTTCCCCAAAGGAGGAATAGTGGTTTTGTGATTTTGTGGCAAAATTGCTGTAAGTTGGGAGGTGAGATTTGGTCAAGAAGGCCACCTGGGATGGAGATACTGGACAAAAATCTCAGTGAGTTGGATCTGGCAAAGCATTAGTTTGATGTCAGTAAGGAGGAGTATGTTTGCCCAGGACTTCCTTGCTAGGGGCTGGAGTCTCTTGGTTTTGCTATACCTTTAAGAACTGGGGAAAAGACAAGACTCATCTTAACAGGAGAGAATGAGGCTACTGAATAATGGAAAGGCCTTGGAAATGAAGAATTAGTACAGCAGAATGGTTAAGAGCAGGGACCACCAGAATGCCTGACACCCAGCTCTGCCACTTATTACCCATGTGCCCTCAGGCAAGTTATTGAACCTAGCTAGATCTCAGTTTCCTTACTTGAAAACAAGGATAACAAGGCACCCATTGCTTAGGCTTGTCATGATGTTTGAACAAGATAAAATATAAACACACTTAAAATGGTGCCTGATACATATCAAATGTTATATGAGAGCAACTTTTGCTAGAAGGGTGAAAACAACAAAACACAACGACTAAGACTCCTATGGCACTTACTGTATGCCAGATGTTATTCACATGGTTTAACAGGTATTACACAATGCAATCTTCATAATGACCCTAGGAGGTAAGTACTGTTCCTTTACAGATGAGGGATATGAGACCTCTAAAGTTTTAGCAAGGTAGAGAAGCAACATCTGGACACAGGCACTTGATTCCAAAATCTGTGTTCTTCACCAGTATGCTAGACTCCTTCTTGTGTATTATTAAGGAGAGGTCTTAATCATGACCTTTCGGTAAAAGGGTCTCTAAAGAGTCTAAATCTTACAGAATTGAATTTGGCAATGTATCAACCCTTACATAGCTCCCTGGTCCCTTGTGGATGATGGTCAGGCTTTAATCATCAGAGTGAAGGAGAAGACAGTGGTTCTGGATCACAGAGGTAGGAGAAGAGGAAACAAATCCTGCATAGTGCTCTTGAGTGCCTGGAGTCTTGGCTCAGCCAACAAATTGAGAATGGTGATTCCTACGTGCTGCAGAATGCTGGGTAGTATTCATAGGACACAAGGGCACATGTCTGAGCATGATCCCAGAGTCCAGCCTGCTCTCTTCTCATCCTAAAGGCTATACTCTGGTGTTTGGTCACAGGATTTGGCTCCTGCCTGCTGGATCCCTCAGGAGAGCTTCACCCAAACAGAGGCAGCCGCCCACGCCTCCTGACCCACAGCTGCCACACAGCTCACATTTCCAAAGTTTCACCTCCACAATAGCCATGGCCAGCTTGGCTGAGAGTTGTCTCAGTGAATGTGATGCAGAGGAACCAGCAAATTCTCTCTCAAAGGGAATGTTGCTGCTCTAACACTTGTAGGTACCACTGGAGGGGGGCATTTTTGGCTTTGGACAAAGCTCACCTAAGGCCAGTTTTTATTCAATAGGTAGGGCCTCCTGACTGCTGCGAGATGGGGCCAAGTCATTTGTAAGCACACGTAACCCCAGGAGTACAGAGCACCAGGAGGGTAAAAGTTGGACTTCTGGGCTTCACACTGTTACTAGGAAGAAGGCTTTAAGCACTGCATTCCAGGGACTAAATGCAATAACTTACTTGCACTCTAAATTGTGTTGAGCGAAACCCCAGTTAGAACCAGAAGCACTATCTGCCATTCTCATTTCTTTTTCCCTTTGGATTTTCAAATGTATGCTACTGAAAGACTTGGATCTTTCAAATGTATGTATGTAATTACTCTTAAAGTAATTACAAACATGGAATTTTAGGTAGTAATTAAGCATTTATGTACATGCATATACACATAGATACATGTATACATTTATATGTGTACACACATGAATACATGTACATATACACAGGTACGCATGTGTATACATATTCCCAAGGCAATATATAAGCTACAAATAACAAGACCTAAAAAGGTTTCTGGTCATCTTGGAGCAAGGTTTTATAAGAGTGTATTAAATCAGAAGTGGTATTATTAGAAGGTGTGTGCTAGAAAACCAAGAATTTTCAACTGTATAAACAAATGAAATATTGAACCTTTCAATATTTCAAGGTCTCTATACTGACAAAATGTTCACAATCTGCCTAGGGCTATGATCTTGCAAGTACTTTAAGCAAAGAACCCTTAAATCTACCTCCTAATTGGATGAAACATACACAAAAATTCAGGTGTTTCAGGAAATAGTAAAAATGATTCATTAGAACACTCTTATCAGAAGACATTCTGAGCCAGCACCTCAGCCTAATGTTATGAAACATTTTATATCAGGGGTCTGTCTATAAGGTCAAAAAAAAAAAATTCAGTCATTAAGTGTCAGGTGCAGAAATAGATTACATTTGGAACTTTGGCCAAATGCTGTCTTACAACATATAGTTGTAAGAACAATTTTCCTCAGACTCTATTTCCCACAGAGCTACAAACATAAAAACAACTGCAACAAAAAGCTATGCTAATATACAACCTGACTAGTCTGTTCAGAAATTGATCTAGCAACTTGGCCATCTGAGCTTGAAGTTGTAGGTTAGAATGAACAGTTAAGTCATCCACTTCACTTGAGGGGTTAGATGGTCTCAGGGGGTAATCAAGCTCAAAGGCAACTGAACAGTCTGCTTTTAAAAATATATATATTTTTAAAAATTTCTGGACGTGTATTAACTATTTTCCACTAGTTCCAAGCCATCACATTGGAGGAAAGAATTTGAAAAGTTACATGATTAGCCATTTCAAAAGGATAGTACTGGAAATGGACACATTTACTTTATCTTTAGAAATGAGATCACTTTGGGACGCCTGGGTGGCTCAGCGGTTGAGCATCTGTCTTTGGCTCAGGGCATGATCTTGGAGTCCTGGGATTGAGTCCCACATCGGGCTCCCTGCATGGAACCTCCTTCTCCCTCTGCCTATATCTCTGCCTCTCTGTGTCTCTCATGAGTAAATAAATAAAATCTTAAAAAAAAAATGAAATCACTTTCTTCTTGTCTTTGCTCACTGCTACTGTTTGAAATGTTGATTTTCAGCAATGCTTTGGGAACAGGGCAGACTGAAAAACTGTATGTGTGCCACATAAAGATATGGTCTACTGTTTTGTAGTTTCATCAGATTTGAAAATAACTAGTCCACATAACTGTGGGAACATTTTACAAGGGGAAAGAAAATAAAATCAGGGATTTGTAAATCCTCAGTTATGCAAAATTTGATCATGCTCTTTGTTTGGCTAGTAGTTGAAATTGTTCCTCAGAACAGCTACCCTGACCAAGCAAGGAAGGAAAGGGCAAAATTCATATATAAACATATTACCAAATGAATATCACCAGCTACTTGGCCTGGCCCCAATACAAATGGTCATCTGTAATATTCTTCTATTTCTAAAAATAATTTTATTATTTTTATCGGGATGCAAATAAAAAAAACCCTTTACTATATCAAAACAATTTAAGTCTTATTTTAAAACTTTGTTGTAATCAACTTAAATATATGTATATACACACATATTTAGAAAATAGATTTTAAATTGTACACCCAAAACCCCAAAGTTTCAAAAAGAATAAAAAGGTGGTTAAATCAATTATGGTAACTCCATAGAATAGAATATTATACAGCCAAAAAAATCAGATCTTCGATGACTAGTGGTATATGCAGATGATCATAATAGGTAAAATGGAAGATATCAAACTTTAAATACTTTATTGCAATTTTAAAATAACAAAGTATGCATATAGAAACTAATAGCAGGGAACATTAATACCTCAAGCATTCACCATCTCTTGATATTGTGATTATGCACATTCTCATACTTAATTTTCCAACATTTTCCAGTGAGCATGTAATGCTTAAGGCAACCATGTTTGTGTGTGTGTGTGGTTCTAATCTAACATTAGCTTATATTTGTAGCTTAAAGTGAAAACAGTTTCAAAACAGATTTGACAATAGGTTGAGTTCATTGCTGACAGTAATGTCACCTATTTAAATTACGATTAAACACTTGATAGCAGTTGGAAACCTAAAGAAGGAAATTGTATGAAGTCTTTTCTAGACCTAACCGGGTAGAGAAAACTATTATTGAAGAAAAGACCATGTGGCTTTCGATATTCCAAGAAAAAAAAAAAAAAGGATGTTGAACGTTTTAAACTTTCAAACAAACATATTTATCGTTAGTTCAAAGCCATTTGCAGAGAAACCCTCAACCACTTTCATCTTGTTCAAGCGCTCTTCTTTCATAATTGAAAGCAATGAGGAAGAAAAATTTATTTTGCTTTTGTTGCATCTAATGTTACTCTCCTTTACTTGGAAAACAAAATATTAAATGTAAATATAGAGTAAAAGTAAAGCAGCTACCAGAGACAAAGTGATCTCAGTTTCTCCTACAGAAAACAACAACAACAAAACCCCATGGGAGCTGTTCCTGAACAGGAAAACTGTTTCTCCGTGTTAGTATACCATGCCCACACATCACCCTAGTTCTGTGCAAGCCCAGAGGTAACAAGATCAACTTGCTGTTAAAAAAACAAAAAACAAAACACACATACACACAAACATCTGTGAAGGAATAACTTAAGAACTTATAAACCTCAGAGTTAAAGCAGCACACTCTGGCCAAAAATAAATAGTCTATTACTTATTAGAAATATTTCATAATAAATAGCGACTGAGTATATATAAATTACATTTAATCTATACCCTGTTAAGTTTAATGAACACTTAAGTACTCCTAATCAGTAATTCACACTTCAGGGTAGTTAGCATGTGAAGATCATTATCAAGAGTCCACACTCCAGAGATGACTATGTCATATACTTAAAATATCACTAGTATATCTGTACCACAGGGTAAGTTAAGTGGCTTAAGTGATATTAAAAATAAATATTCTTTAGTAAAATTATATTTATGAGAAGTGGCTTCCTAAAAAGATTGTACAGGTTTCTCTGCCCTTCCTTGTGCAAAGTGTGAAACCCAATAGGTCTACTAGTCAACAGTACTCAAGGTCTAGAATTTCTTTTAGCTGTGTGCTCCTTTAATGGAGGTCACTATCACCTGAGAAAACCAGAGGGCTTCCCGATCTCACCCCAATATCCTTGCACCTTCTTTGGAAGGAAGCTTTCATTAAAGCTACTTGGAGTTTTTAAATGGGCAAAGAAGAGACTGATTTTGTGCTTGGCCTGTTAATAAAAGTATGGCAAGATTCAGATGAAGACTTGCTTTTTTTTTTTTTTTTTTTTTTGACTTGCTTTCTTTTAATAAGGGGGGAGGGAACTCTATCTCCCACTTACCCTCAAATTCTGGTAGTTACCGGTATTTAACAAACAAAAAAAGCCCGACAACTATACTATAGCTCAGTTCAAGGGTCATCTTTGCGCTATATTCTCCTGTATGCTTCCCACTGTAAATGGTAATGTATTTATTCTATCATATAGAGAAGTATTAACCTTTTTTTTTTTTTAAATTTGTGTATTTCCCACTGATTGTTTCTTTTTTACACTTTAAAATTTAGAGTAGGAGGGATCCCTGGGTGGCTCAGTGGTTTAGCGCCTGCTTTCAGCCCAGGGCGTGATCCTGGAGACCCAGGATCAAGTCCCACGTAGGGCTCCCTGCATGGAGCCTGCTTCTCCCTCTGCCTGTGTCTCTGCCTCTCTCTCTCTCTCTCTCTCCCTGTCTCTCATGAATAAATAAATAAAATATTTTAAAAAATAAAAATAAGTAAGATTTAGAGTAGGGACCATTTTAACTACATCCCTCTTACTTCCAGGATGGTGTTAATATTTGTTTGACAAATATTAGCTCTAAGTTTGACAGAGGCATCATATTAAACTTGGGTTAAAAAAATAAAAAAGTAGTGAGGGCTTAGTTTCACTGGAAGTTCCTGGGAATATCTCAAGTCCTCTTCTATGGGTTTTCATCAGCACACTATACTGGACTGTGGGTTTCTTGGATAGGACTCTGTATCCCTGTGCAACCATCACAGGAGCCCATCTCAGTAGGTATGCCTGAAAATCACCCAAGCAGGCCACATTTGGCCAATACAGGGAATAAATAAATATACAAACGTAACTCATCTGAGCTATGACAGCCCCAGAAGCCATTGTTTCTTATGAGGGAAAAATAGGTTTGTAGCAATATTAATAAGCAAGATGCAATTATTTGGGACAATTTGGGAGCAATCAAATCTGCCACTCATACACATTCCTCATGCTACATTTTTCCCCAGGGGAAAAAAATAAGTTTAAACCTTCTGCTCCAATAAGACCCCATTAATTGAAGTTTCTTTAGACCATTAATTTAATATGAACATTCTATACCAAAAATAATATTGAGGAATACTGCTGAGAAAGCTGCCGAGCTAGAGAATGAACACTGCTTCTAGAATAGGATGTCTTATGTTATATAAGCTTCATTCTATAAATACATCTAGCAGAAGTGTCATTTCTGCATTATTTTTGCTACAATATGTGTTATTCTGAGGATCTGTTATAGTGGTGGCTTGTAGATCTACTATACTAAAACTTCCATATTGACAGTTACAAGAGAGAAAATAATCTTAATACAAAATAAGCTGTCAAAAAAGACCTATGGTTTGGTGGTTATAGATGTAGTCTCATTTTAAAAATAACTAAAATTATTTTAATTTTAAGATGCTGGAAATCAGTCTTTCCTGTTCTAAGACTTTAACTTGTTTTTCATTTATTGTTCTGGCAGTCTAAAAAAGGAAACCTAACATTTCCTAACTGATGGACAGCAGTGAATTTTTTTTTACTGAAACACCCACACTTAAAACTTCTTGGCAGTTTTTAAGGCAGTGCTGGGTTAGGAAGAAGACGACGAGAATATGTCACCTTTACTAAGACGAACATCTGGCTTCTACAGCCACCAAATGAAGGCAAAAATGTAAGATTTGAAAAATATTTTGTCATATAAAAGTTTTCCAGTGAAGAAATTTAATGGACACACAGTCTGAAAGCTTTTGTGAATAAAAAAGAAAAATAGAGTTGAAATTTGGTGGGTGTTTTCACATGTGTGAGTAAATAGGGATCTTAAAGGAAACAGTGTTTAAGACACAAAATAGCAAATAGAGGACAAAAAACTCAGAATGTTGTGTTTAATTCAAGGAACATCTATTTAGCATACATGCCAAAATTGGAAGAACTGGAGATATAAAGATAATCTCTTAGGATGCATATATTCATCATCATTTACTTCTGTTTAACTAAGTGAATGATTTTATTCTTATTGTTTTTGCACTACTGTTATGTGATTTAACCTTTTTTTAACAATGTAAAAATAGACTAAAACAGAGCAAAATTATTATTACTTCCACCATAATTTAGAAAGCTCTACAACAGTTTTCAAATTTTAGTGTATAAAATAATTTAGTTGGACAAAAGAACTGACATTCAGGGATAGAATCAAAGAAGCTATGGTTTTAGATAAGCCCGGGAGGGGACTATAATTTATAATTTAGGGGATATGAGAGCCAGCATTTGAGAGATGCTGCGTAAGAACTGTAATAGCACCTACCTATTCTTTTCTGATAAAACTCAGCTATAAGAAGTGGTGTGTTGGAAAATGTTCAACAATGGACTCTCAGTAGGATGGGCTGCTATTAACTTGCAGTGTCTGCCTAGTTCCATGGTGTAAATACTCCCAATGTGGCCAGTTTCAAGCTACCAACATGAAATCACTAAACATGGAGGTGGGAAGACATGCTCAGTAGCACACCATATGTCTACCACATGTAATAGTCAAGTGTAGCTAAATAGTTAGAAAGGATGTTTTGAGGATTTATTACTTTCATTTTTAGTTCAGTTGATTTGTAAGTTTATAAAATGATTGTTTTATCAACCATTCAAAAAGTCCTGAAAATTTTAATGATGGGCTCCTATAAGCCAGTTCAAGCCAGCTCTAATGCATATTGGCTATTAGAGTCCTTATTTTGTCTGCTTAGCATCAGTTTGATATATAAGTAAAAAAGAGAAAGATTCCACCATTTGCCTTATACCTGTTACTATATGCCGAATACAACTGAACTGAAAATTTTAAAATATAATGACTAATAAATTTTCTTTTTATTCAAACTTCTTCCACATTGGAAAGATAGTGTTACCACAAATACATCATGGTGGAAGCAACGCAAATTTGGGTCACAAGGCTCTGTCTTTACTAAACTTGAACACTGGAGGTTCAGTTACTGACAAGGGCATGACTTGGAATGAGATACAGCAGGGAGAATATGGTACTTCTAACTCATGGGCATTTTTCGTCATGTGCTAATGTATGCAACTAGTTCTTAAACTATCAATAGTATATGTAGTAAAATAGTCTACAATGTACACACAGTGGCATTTTACGAATAGCCTGACGGCTTATTTAAGACTTCCTGACTTCCACTTATGAGTAAGGAAACATTGTTTAAGAGGTATATTATCACCTCTCAACACTATAGCAAATAATAAAAAGTTATTGAATAAATGTTAATCAAGTGATCTACAAAAGTTGGTGTTTCTTTCTTTTCCTGGAAGGATCCCATTTGTTAGCTGTTCATGGGCTGTGGTAACAGCAATAATTGCTATTGCTCTTTCTACAATAAGAGAAACAGAAAAATAAAGTTCTTAGAGAACTTTCTACCTGTGACATTAGTAGCCAACTTGGACTTTCAGGGTTTTTTTTTTCCTTTAAACCACAGGCTGCCTATAAAAATATACATGAAATGACCATCTCCCACAATTTTTTTAGCTCAAATACTTCCAAGAACATGTCCTCTAATTAAATAAAACCAGTAGGTCATGTTTTTTTGTACTTTTTGTATGGTCTTGAAAGTCATCTTTGACACGCAAACTATTTATCTGGCTTGCTTAGGAAAGAATGCCCTCAGTGCTAAGATTCCCTTGTTCTTTCCTCTGCTTTATTATATTAAAATGTTTTGTACCAAAGCTTTAGAAACAAGGCTGATCCAAATCAGTGTTCAGAAAATTAAATGTTCTGTTCAATTTCTATAATTGAAGTAGAAAGTGACTGTCTGGGTTATTTTCCTATAAATTAGATGGGAAAGGGGTATCGTGTTAAAAAAAAAAGTCACATATTATGGTTTACACTGGTGTTGAAAAGCAATTTGGGAATTCACCATTGGTGAATTAAGGGAAGTATTATTTAAGAATATCATTTCCCAGGGTGTCTATATACCTGCAAATGTTGTAGAACTAACTCTCATGTAGACATCAAGAGTATACTTCTGGACTCTGATTGATTTGGACTTCTATTACCTCTCCTTTCATAATTCTTCAAGCATACAACCTTCTCTACCCTGACAGTGTCTCCCCATTGCCACTCCCCCTTACCCTCTGCCAATGTTATGCCATGTCCATTCCCTCTGTGGTTTGTTCTTAATCAGGAGTTAATTAAATCTCGACAAAGTGTCAGCTGATTTTTTTAAAAATCTAGAAGTCTTACCTTAAAACTTCTCTGCATTTAAATGGCATACTTGTACTTAAATTAAAAAGTGTATATAGTATTAACCTACAATTACATGATCATCTATCTAAACTTTGACAAAGCAGCAAAGAATATCCAATGGAAAAAAGACAGTCTCTTCAACAAGTGGTGTTGGGAAAACTAGACAGCCACATGCAGAAGAATGAAACCGGGCCACTTTCTTACACCATACACAAAAATAAATTCAAAGTGGATGAAAGACGTAAATGTGAGACAGGAAAGCATCAAAATCCTAAAGAACACAGGCAGAAACCTCTTGGACCTTGACCATAGCAACTTCTTATTAGGCACGCTGCCAGAGAAAGGGAAACAAAAACAAAAATAAACTATTTGGACTTCCTCAAGATAAAAACCTTCTGCACAGTAAATAAAACAATCAACAAAACTAAAAGGCAGTCTAGGGAACAGGAGAAGATATTTGTAAATGACATATCCGATAAAGGGTTAGTATCTAAAACATATAAAGAACTTACCAAACAACCAGAAAATTAATAATCCAGTTAAGAAATAGGCATAAAACATGAATAGACACTGTTCCAAAGAAGACATCCAGAGGGCTAATAGACTCATGAAAAGATGCTCAATATCACTCATCATCAGGGAAATACAAATCAAAATCATAATGAGATACCACTCATATCGGTCAGTGTAGCTAAAACTAACATAGGTATTAACAAATATTAGTGAGGATGCAGAGAAAGGGGAATCCTCTTACACTTTTGGTGGGAATACAAAATGGTGCAGCCACTCTGGAAAACAGTACAGAAGATGCTCAACAAATTAATGCTATAACTACCATATGATCCAGTAATTGCACCACTATTTCCTCAAAGGATACAAAATACTGATTTGAAGGAGCACCTGCACCCCAATGTTTATAGCCGCATTGTCAACGATAACCAAATTATGGAGAGAGACCAAATGCTCATTGACTGATGAATGGATAAAGAAGATGTGGTGTGTGTGTGTATAATGCACTACTACTCAGACATCAAAAAGCATGGTATCTTGCCATTTGCAACGACGTGGATTAGAGCTCAAGTGTTTTATGCTAATTGAAACAAGTCAGTCAGAGAAAGACAAATACCATATGATTTCACTCACATGTGGAATTTAAGAAACAAAACAGATGAACATAGAGGAAAGAAAAAAGAGAGAGAGGGAGGCAAACCATAAGGGACTATTAACTATAAAGATGACACTGAGGGTTGCTGAGGGGAGGTGGATGGGGGATGGGCCAAATTGGTGTTGGTTATTGAGGAGGGTACTTGTGATGAGCACTAGGTGTTTTATGTAAGCGATGAATCACTAAATTCTACTCCTGACACCAATGTTACACTTATGTTAACTATAAATAATATTTTTAAACAAACCAACAAAAATAACAATAAACTAAGTTAACTGTTAAAAAAAAATGGGTATGGTATCTCAATTAGGGAAGGAATGTCCCTTCACCAAATCTTTAGGTCCCCACAGCATACTTCAGAGTGCCAGCCTTCTTTCTCTGAGTCCCTGCCTCTCTCATGATTTGCATTCACTGTCTCTTGAGTTTAGAAGCTGCATGAAACAGTAGTTCTACTAGCGTGGTTTTTTTTTTTTTTTTTTTTTTTTTTTTAGCGTGGGTTTATTATCTGCTAATGCCGACTTTTCACCAGGAGCCTAAAAAGTTCAGAGTTAAGGTTTTATATGTGTATCACTTGTTAACCTTGCAAAATATAAGGATAATTGTGGATTATAATTTTATAAGAATGCATGGATCACTGGAGAGGATTTTAGTTATTTATGTCATGTTTGACATTAATAGGGGGCAAGCACCAAGTGTGTACGTTTTTCTTAGTAATGTATTTGATCTCAGGCTATATAAAACCCTCTATTTGTTAAATAAACAGTTGAAGAACTGTGCCCTTTCTTCTCCAGTAATGCAGAACATCTATATAACTATACTAAGTAAAAATTCTCAGCATAGTGCAACTTATATTATATTGCAATGTTGTAAATATATTTTATTGGATTTTTGAAAATAGTGTTAAAGTGAATTAAACACATTGCTTTGCCCTTTAGTATATTAAAATTTATTCTCCAACTTCAAGATGTCATAAAACGAATTACCAAATTTTAATTTACCATTATGGTATTATTATTTGTGATCAATAATATCAAATACCTACTTAATTTATTATTTCTAAGATAAAGACAATTTATAATTTATCCCAAGAAAACTATGCGTAGAATATGTTCTTAAAATGAACTAAAATATTCATTTTCCACATTCAAATATAATTTAGGCAAGATATAAATGGAACATATCTGACAACATGTTATGAATTGTCAAAAATCTTCATCCAAAATAAAACAGACCCGACCCATATAAAATATTAACAATAGCCTACGCCTGAAATAAAACTTTATAGAGATAATTATAAGGGAAGTCAGCCTATCTAATTATACTTATTTTAATAACAAAAAGTACATATAAAGTTTCATTATAATTACATACTAAAGTGATATGCTATATAGCCCTTAAACTTCTTTGAAAAATAGGCTATAGAAATCAAATTCTCACTTCCATTAGAGGAGAATAATCACTTTATTCAATTAACTTAAAGCCCTCTCCTTGAATATAAAGCAGGTAAAGATTAGCTTGTTATCCCAGTTGCAGGTAAAAGAAATGAGACTTGAAGATTAACTTAGCCACTGGCTGAATCAGCCCCATTAGCGCCTGGAATGGGGTATGACCCAGTCTGGGGCAGTAACGTCTCAGCTCCCTTCAGCCTTGCTTCAATAGGACTCCTCGGCCATCTCCAGCCTTTAAATCCAGGCATACATAAAAAAGAGGTTCACAGACATGCATTGGACTTATAATTTATGACTGCAACATATTTTAAAGCCTAAGGTGGAGAAGGTACAATTTTAATCCGCAGGAAGATTATATTTTCTAAGACAGGCAATACACATGACTACTTTAAATCTGAATCAGTAGGGGGAAAAAATCAAACAGGATAAGAGTATAACCTGCCATGTGATTCTGACAGTTTTAGGAGGTTTTACATTAGCATTTCCAATTTGACAGCTTCCTTTTCTGACAATATGTTGTTTGCTTAAATGTGTTAATGCAACCTAGCTGGGGAGGGAGAACAGATGGAAAGGCACCTGTATGAACCATGTAAGCCCTTCTCAAAACTTCATTTTTTTATACTGTGTTGATAGTCTTCAAAGAAATTGCACACAGTATTCCCTTTACAGCATGTAAAATTTGCACATATTCAGTCCCTCAATTAAAAAATATATGTGAGAAAATTGCATTTATATCCACAAAAAAGCTAAGACTTAAACTAGGTAATTACTGTGTGCTAGGCACTGGGCTATCTCCATATGAATTTGAGAGCACTAGATCCTCTAGCAAAGCCTGGTTTAGAATTGCTTTAAATCTTCAGGTATGTATAAAACTATCACCTTTCTTGGAGAGAAGAAATGGTTAGGTGGTATTTTCAATACTGTGGGAAGTTATTGCCTCCTTGCACTAAGAAGAGGTTCAAAGAGTAAGGATAAAGAAAAAAAAAAAAAACAGAAAAGACTGAAAATAAAGCTTCAGAAAGGACCAGAAGTCCTCATGAAGATAAATAAATTTTAGTGCATGGTTTCTAGTCATGAAAGAGTAATAAATAAAGGAAAATCGTAACTTTTCCCAGGAGAACATAAGCTGGAAATGGGACCTCTCGAGTATGCCGTCGTCAGAGCAGAGACAGGGGTACATGGCGACAAGTTTCATCGTTGTCTTTCTCAGATCTAATTTGCTTAAACCCAGTTCCCAGGGAACATGTAAAACAGGGAGAGCAATAATATGCTGTTACTCAGAGACAAATATTTTCCTCCCAAGGATCTTAATGGGTCAGGAGTGCAACAATCAAGGAATTACTCTTCCATTTGCCTTTCCCTTGGATGACACCTTCTAGGTAACAGGAGTGGGACAAGTAATATTTCTCTATGATATAATTCTTAAACACCGTCAGTGCTACAGTTAATGAATTAAACACATGATAGCAAAACCTGGGGGGCATCTTCAGCAATGGAACCATCCTATTTCACCTTTTTAAAGTATCTGGACAACACACAGGCTCAAAACTCATGATAATGTAAAAACTTGTGTGTTTGACCTTTCAAAAGCGTGTAAGTTTTCCATCTTCCTGCAGCATCCACCATGGCAGTGAAGGAACAGCATCTCTCCGTCCTGCTCCACATTTAATCTGTAATCAAGACTTTTCATTTTTTTTAAAGGATTCTTGATTCCACCTCGATCTACCATGAAGCCATCATCACTGAACTGGGCTTCTGTCAAACCCACCTAAAGGAACCAGTAGCATTTCTGTGTATGGTATTTTCCTCTAATCTGTTCTCCGTGATTTCACCAGAGAGAACTTTTAAAAATGTAAACCTGCTTTATGCTATACCCCTATTTAAGACTCTTTAAAGATTTGTCATTGTTCTAAAATAAAAGAAAAACCCCTCAACTAGGTCCCCAGTCCACACATTTGTCCTATTTGGCTGCACATTAAAATTCCTTGGGAAGTTTCTAAAAAATATCCTGACACCTGGGCTCCACTCTCAATTATGATGTAATTGGTCTGGGTGGGTCTGGGCAGCGACTTTTTTTTTTTTTTTAAAGTTCCACTGACAGCAAGCCTGTGCCACCAGCACTGAGAATCCGTGCTTTAGAAGCCACTTGCCACATGCGGCCATCATGCACCTGAAGCGTGGCTAGTCTGAATGCAGACATGCTGTTACTGTAAAATGCACACTGGGTTTTAAAGACAGTATGCAAAAGAGTAAAATACCTTAAATCTTTCTACATATCAAAATGATAATGTTTTGGAAATATGTATGAATTAAAACAATATAAAAATTAATTTTGTTTAACTTCTTAATGTGGCTAATGGAAACTTCTAAATTCCATATGTGGCTCCCATTACTTTTCTTTCAGACGGCATTACGGTAGAGCCTTATCCAGCATCACATTCCTACTTCTTCTGCTTTACTCTGACCTCTTAGCTTCCCATTTTGTTCTTTATACCGTGAAGTCTTTGCCCTCTGACTGGGCTGCATTCTTTCCCTTCTCTCTTCTAGCTAGCTCTGTTATCCTTCAGATCTCAAGTGAAGAAGTATAGGCCACATCCCTCTCCAATGGGCAAACACACATACACACATTTCTGAGACTGTGTAATGTCCACTTCTGCTGTAGTAACCTTTGTTTTCCCAGAGCTTAATATCTGCTTTTGCATAATAACTGGATTTAGATATCTGCTAAAAAAAAAAAAAAATGCCCTAACACCAGAATAAAAAGTATAGAAACAGTCATACTAGAAATACTAAATTTTATACATTTGTCCACATAATCCTTTGCATAACATATACATATACACACATATATAGTATATAATAAACTTTAGACAACTTACTGATCTGGGATGCACATACACACACGCATGCATGTATGTATATATATTCTCTACTTCTTCCTATAGTGATACTCTTGGAGTATAATTTATATATATATACATATATATACACATACATATATACACACATACACATGTATATATGTATATGCACACACATGTGCACATATTTATATACATATAAGCTTATATGTACATATGTTTTTAATGATATTTTTCTTATTTAATATTTTATTGCTAAATCTAACCATGGGGATAAAAATTTGCTTTTAGCACAGTAAAAGGAACTATATTATTTATGAAGATGATTAAGAAAAACACTACTTTCTATATGAAAAGAAGGAAATATCTTTCTTTTTTTTAGAAGGAAATATCTCAATGCTGCTCAGTTCTTCAGAATGTCTATAACCATTTCTAAGTGAAAAACACGTACTTCTCCAACATTTTAGTAAATAATTCCTTCCTTTTTGCCTCAGTAAATTATGCTCAGGAATAACCTCATTCTATAGTCTTAATACATAATGATGGTATTCAATGCAAAAAGAGGGTCATATTTAAGTTAATATGACCCTCATCCCTAGCCTTACTCTATAAACCAAGTTGAGTCCCAGCAACTCATTATTGGATCCTTATCATTGCAAAGTGGGTCTCTGTGAGGGAGACAAATGGGGTGTGAGGCCTTTTTATTTCTGACTTGTCCACTCAGTAAGATGCAATTCTTCCTATTTTAAGAGTACATGATGTAACTCCCAAGAGATGACCAGGCAATTAAGCTGAAGTACACAGTTCATAGACCTAATTGGAGAAGTACTTTGTCCCACGTAACGGATTTTAAATTTTCTTTTGAAAATTAACTTTTCAACATTTTTCATTAAACATGATTCAACTCAATATGAGGATTTAGATCAGAAGTCAACAAACTTTTTCTGTGAAGAGACAGAGTTAATATTTTAGGTTTGGTGGGCCATATTGTCTCTGTTGCAAACATTCATCTTTGATGTTCGGGCATGAAAACAGCCATAGGCAATGCATAAAGGAATGAGCATGGCTGTTTTAAAGTGACTTTACTTCAAAATAAGTAGTGGGCCTGATTTGGCCTGTCAGCTGTTGGTGACCAATCAACTTAGATGAAAAACAGTAAATGGCTCTAAAAAAATTAACCATAGACTTATCAAAAGGAAACTATGCAAACAACTCCCCAACTGAAATTTTACTATAATATTTTTGCTCCTAGAGCAAAATACTTTTTCTTCCCGTAACTGAGTGTTGATTTGCAGTTAACATAGCTGCTGATGTTACCTGATGACTTCTTACAAGAACCATGCAAGGTAGCTCTTACTGTTTCTCACTTAATAATTGAGGAAACTGAGGTCAGATATAAGAAATTATTCTGCTAAGATCATACAGGTAAAAAAAGCAGAGCTGGAAGTCACACAGTCCTATATTCGTGTGTGTGTGTGTGTGTGTGTGTGTGTGCATGCACATGTATTTCCCTACTGTAAATCACTGGTAAGTTTTAAGATTGTAGTTATATTTCCATGTTATAAAAGTCATGATACTTTTTTGGTAGGATACCAGAAACATATTTGTAGTATATTTTGTGAACCATGACATCAGAGGTTATATTTAATGAGAAATAAGCCAATTGTAATTTGCCACTAATTTCATAATATATCCCTTATTTGAAATTTTTAAAGATTTTATTTACTTATTTGAAAGACAGAGAAAGAGAGAGAGCGTATGCAGGAGTGGGGGTAAGGGGCAGAGAGAGAGAGACAGGAAGACTCCCCCATTGAGCAGGAAGCCCAACAAGGAGCTGGATCCCAGGACCCTGGGATCATGACCTGAGCCAAAGGCAGCACTTAACCATGAGCCACTCATGGACCCTTCATTATATACTCCTTTTAGAACAACAGTTCAGATAGAAGTGAATTTTGATGTTAAGGAGGTTTTAAGTTAGCAAGGCTATAAGTAAAAACATTTAATAATGGAAAAACAGTGCAACCAAACAACTTTACTCCAACCTGTAACACTTATTCATTCCACATAATTTGTCAGCTACACATTGATATCTTTTCATATGTTTATATCTAGTTTTTCAAAAACACTTTAGGTTCCTCAAGAGAAAAGAGAAGTTATCTTAAGTGTCTCTCACGTTTTCCATAAGGCAGCCCGAACTTGGCAGCCAATAGATGTACCATAAGTCCATTTATAAGTGAAAATAAGGAATTCAGAAAAATAATACTTATTAGATTGCCATATTTTTGTACACTGAGTTCTAATATGTCCTTTTAAACTAACATAAGTTTCCATATTTGTTCAAATAGTCTATGATGGAACTAGGCACATAAAGGGGAAAATAATTATTTTAGTATAATGTTCCTAGAATTATTTTTCTAATAAACTGTATGAAATATAATACATGGTTACTTGAATCTAAATATATATCTTGTCACAGAAAATAGATAAGATGGGATTTTCAGACATTTAAATGCTAGCCAGCATTATAAATTTACAGGAGAATTATTCCTCTGGAGACACATGAGAGTTCATATAAGAGCTGTTCTATCTTTTTACAGAGTAAAGACACTAAAAATAGCACGGGCTTAAGCTGGGCCAGTTTTGTGAAATTGCTATCACTTCAATGGAAAATGCAGGAAATGAAACCAGTCTGTTCTGGGGGGCCTCCCGTAGATGATGGATTGGCACTCACACACCAGCCCTTCAGTGCCGTTACAACAAAAGCCTTTTACAGTTTATGGTTAAACTTAACACTAAGTATAATCTAAATATACGACACCTCATTGTACTTGTATTACAGTATGCAAATATAAATAAAGTTACCACAAATTGGTGAACAATTAATGAGATTCATTGCAGGGATATTTCATCACTGAATGCTGTTTTCCTGCCAACTGAGACATAATGTATTTAATTCTAAATGACACCACCTGCTCCCACCTCTAAGTGAAATGAAAAAGCTGCCAAAGGGCATGTTGGGAATTAACTTGCAGGCTTCCTTTTAATCAGGCATTTCTCCATAATACTGAAAGCCAAAAACATAACATAATGAAAAATAACACAGCTTTGTAAGTCGATAGTTGAATTTGGAGTGCTTGTTAAATAAAAGAAACTTCGGATATACAGCATGATATTCCACGACAACAGTTTTCTTCTCTTGCTGTGAAATTACTTTCTTACGCTAAGGTAGGAAAAGAAAAAAGATGTGTAATAAGATACAGTATTATCTGACATGACACCAGTAAGGGGTGACTTACATAAGACAGGAAAGTGAAGTGAATGTTTTCATTTGTCATAGTTACCATGACAATGACAACTGTGAACTTTGAGTGTCTTTTATTGGAGAATTTGAAAGTGCTTCCCTAACATTAATTGACAATATTTCAATATATAGCCCCCAGTGAAGAATCCATGGGTTATCACGCGCATCTTCCAAACAAGGAAGACGACGTAGAGTGTGGACATTTTCTTTTCTAAGAACCTTGCAGTACCTTCCTTATAACTTTTCTCTTGATTTTTTAATCCTCTTTCCTGACCAACAGCACCTTCAGCGTGAAGACTGGAGGGTGGCAAAAGGCATCCACACTGGCTTTACACCCATTTCTTACCTAGGGAGCTTGTGAAATGAGGATTCATTTTCAGAACCTGAGTTGCAAACCACAAACTTAGTACTAGGCAGTGTAAAAATCTGCCAGATTATTTTCCCATTAAATTCCGTTTTCATCCTCAGAAGTCTCAAAATGGTGCCCTAGTTAAAAAGCGATGTCAAAATCACATTTGAACTGCTTGTGTTTGTAAAATCATTGTGCAAGGTGCTAAGCTGGTACAAAATGATTCATTTGGAGATAGGCACTCTCCCCTTCATTCAGCAGTCAGTCACTCCCATGAAACATTTTCCTCAGTTCCCTCTGTGTGCCGGGATTCAGGTGCTAGGAACGGGTCAGTGAATGAGACAGGCAAAATCCTTGCCCTCATGGAGTTTACAATCTGAGGAAAGATAGGAGATAAATACCTAATGGAAGAATGCCACGAAGAACAATAAAGAAGGCTAAGGGAATGGGGTAGGAGCTTCTACAGAGTAGTTAGAGCAGGTGTGCCTGAGGAGAGGGCATTTGAACAGGAATTGGGATAGTGAGGAACAGCATCATGCAAATGATGATTACACCACATGCCTCCCCTTCTTGCCTGCTCAAGGACTTTGCTCCTACAGGTCCCCTCCCCATAGTTATTTATTCCACTTTCTACTCTTTTTTCCCCTCACCAGCACACAAATGTGTTCTAACATATTCCATTCTAAAAATAATAAAATGCATAAATATTTATTTTATATTTGACCTGGTAGCTTCCTCTAAAATCCATCCCACTTTATTAATCTATTTCCCTTTACAGCCGAAGTCCTCAAAATAATCATCTATACTCAGTCTTTTTTCCTTCCCATTTGTTCTTGAACCCACACAAAACTGGTTTTGAGCTTCACCACTCAATGAAATAGCTTTTAAAAGTCATCAATAACCTTCGTATTGCCAGAGTCAATTCTCAGTCTACGTCTTTCAACAGCAGTTGACATAGTGGATTCTTCTTGAAATACTTTATTCTCTTGGTTTTGAGCACGCCAATCTCTTAGCAGCCCTGGCAACTCATATCAGTCTTCTTCACTGGTTCCTTCTCATCATCCTAACTCAGAACAAGTGTTTCAGGCCTCTACCCTTGCACCTTCCTTTCACTATCTACACTCACCCTGGCTCATCCAGGCCATGCTTGCCAGCTAGAGGACCTGCAAATGTACCTGGCACATAGAACCTTTGCAGATTCAGATACCCAACTGATTACTTGACATCTCCACTTAGTTGTCTAATAGCTATCACAAATTAAAGGTCTGAAATCTAATTCTTTATCTCATATCCTCACACACACTTGATACTCCCACAGTCTTCCCAATCATGGTAAATGTGGCTGTTACAACATTGTCCACCCAATATGTTCTTGCAATGTGACTTTAACCCGCCTTCATTGAGTGGTATTGTGTCTGTCTCTCTCCCTTTAATCCGAGTGTACCTTTGTGACTACCTTGCCCAATAAAGTATGGATGAAGTGACAGGTGATTTTTTTTTAAGACTACATCTTGAAAATTCCATGAATTTCCATTTGATTCTCTTGAGTCATTCATTCTCGGAACCTACCTGCTGTGCTATATGGAAGCCTGATCTGACCCACATGGAAAGATTGCCTGAGAGGTCATATGTAGGTCCACCTAACAGCAAAGCTGAGATCCTGACCAAAAGATAGTATCAACTGCTAGACAAGTGAATGAAGATAATTCCAGTCCTCCACTGTTGAGTCAAGCCCAGGCTTTCCAGATATTGTAAAAGAGAGACAAGGGGTCCCCTGGATTCTGTTTAAACCTACCCATTGAACCTGTGAGCAAAATATGGCTATGTTTTCACCACTTAGTACAACAATAGTAACTGAAATGGATTTGCCAGTTGTAAAACACCTATTTTTTTCCTTTTTCTCATACCCACACTCAACCTATCAGTAAATCCTGTGAAATCTAGCTCTTCCTTTGAAATCCATTTAGAGTCTATGAATTCACATCACTCTCACTCTGTTTGGACTAGTACAGTAGCCTCATAATTAATCTTGCTTCTACCTTCCCTCTTATACTATCTATTCTCTACATGATGTAAAGAACAGTCTTTTAAAAATATATGTCACTTCAACACCCAAAACCCTCCAATGTCTTTCTCTGTGATACAGCTTAAAAGCTAAAGTCCTTATGGCCTATAAGACACTTCACGATCTGGACCTCTACCAACTTGCTAACCTTATTCTTCTTTCCTCTCTCCGCCTTGCTTATCTTATTCTAGGTGCAATGACCTCCTTGCTCTGCCTTAAAAATACCTAGCACACTCATACCTCAGGGCCTTTGTACTTGCTGTTCCCTCTGCCTGGAATATGTATGCCCCAAATAGCCATGTGACCACTTGCTCATTTCCTCAAGTTCTGTGGTCAAAAGTTACTTTGTAAAAGAGGTCTTCTCCAAACAATTTACATAAAATAGCATATCTTATACCCATCATTCTCTATTCTTTTTTTTTTTTCATTCTCTATTCTTATTCTGATTTACCATCACCTGAATTGTTATACATTTGACTTTTTTTTTTTTTTTTTTTTTTTTGCTTATGGTCTCTCTCCTATAGGAGGAAAGCTTCTTACAGACAAAAACTTTGTCTTATTCCAAGTTCTAGTCCCCAGAACTACAGTGGTCCCTCGTGATAGCAGAACTCAATACTTATTGCTTTGTCGTTAAATATCATTCCAAGCAAAGGGAAGATTAAGTATAAAGACCCTAAAATAGGAACCAGCTTGACTTGCCTCAGAAGCAGTGTGACCATGCCAGAGTGTTCATGGGGGAGAGCAAATCATGTGAGGCAGCACAGAAATCAAAGGGCAGACCACACAGGTCCGTTTAAGGCTACGGCAAAAACCAAGGGGAAAAAACTGAAGGACAGTGATGTGATCTCATTGGCGTTTTAAGAACGTAAGTCTGGATATCTATGGAAGATAGCCTGTAGGAAGGCTAAGAGAAGAACTGTTAGGGAGATCTGTTCAGATGGCTTTAGTAATTCAGATAAGCAGAAGATGACTGTGACGGTCACGACAAAGGGCTCCTAGGTGATCAGACACAGAATGTGTTTTGAAAGCAGAGGTGTCTCTCATGTATTGTCACCCTCAAAAAAAAAATACAAAAAAAAAAAAAGAAAGAGGAAAAAAAAAAGAAAGCAGAGGTGAACAGATTTGTATTTTGAATATAAGTTGATGAAAGCCACTAGGGAGGACTCCTAGATTTTTGCCCTTAGCAAATGGCTAAACCATGGTACTGTTTTAGCAGAGGTCTGACTTTTTTTTTTTTTTTTTGAGGTCTGATTTTAAACAAGGGTCCTATTTTCATATGATGAATTCAGAATTGACAATCAAGTCTCAAAGTGATGCTCAATTATATGATGATTTAGAAAAACTTAAGTTCTGAGAACCAATGAGAAAATACTTGGGAGTCTCAGAAAGCCCTAGACATGGTACCTAAACTGGAATAAAAATATGCTTAGAGGTTAGCAGTGACATCCTCACATAATGGAAACCCATGAATGCCCCTGTCTTGGAGAAGCACCCACAACACCTGCATGCATAGACAGCCTAGAACAACCTGGTATCTGGCAGGCAAGCCATCAAGAAAATTCCATAAACAAAGACTTCTGTCCATGGAGACATAGCCCTTCAGAACATTTATAGATGCTCCAGGAAAAGAAATTATGATAAAACCCCCAATATGAAACTACTCATATAAAGAATTAAGTACTTACACATCTTTCTCTGCACATAAAAGAAAACAAATTTGTAGGGCAGCTGTTGACGAGGGCTAAAAGGGAATGTAAAATATTGAACCACGTATAAGAAGTATAGGTCTGGAGGGAACAGCCATTAAAATGGGCTCCAGTGACTTGGCGCTATCAGAACAGAAAAAGGAAGCTTGCCTAAATATCTCTTCTCTTCCATAACTATGAAGACTTTCAACATATTTGTCATTCAGTTCCCTGAAAATATTTTGGCAGTCATTTTCTCCCTTTCTTCTCCAGAAGTAGAAATGAAAACTGATACTGTATTATCTTTTTTTTTAAGATTTTTTTTTAATTTATTCATGAGAGACACACAGAGAGAAGCAGAGATATAGACAGAAGGAAAAGCAGGCTCCTCGCAGGGTGCCAGATGTGGGACTTGATCCTGGACTCAGGGATCAAGCCCTGAGCCAAAGCCAGATGCTCAATTGCTGAGCCACCCAGGCGTCCCTATTACTGTATTATCTTTAGTGTAATTATTCTGATATATATATATATTTTTTTATTTTTTCTTTAAATATTGACCCTATGGACTTTCTTTGTCCTGCCTATTTTTTAATTTTTCAATGGCCAAAAAAATAAAATGATTTTCTTCTCCTAGTCTGGAATCAACTGAGAGATAGACAAGTAAGAGGATCAAATGTCAGCTTTATTACTGATAAAGCTGATCAAAGAATGTAGCTTACAGGTGCAACCACAGTGAGCCCTTTAACACCCTCTAATACCCCCTGAATTGGACAGTTGCCAGCAATACTGGATAGCTGCCAGCCACTCAGAGGAGACCCTGTCCTGAAAGCTTCCGATAGAGGAGCAGAGAATGTCTGTGTCAGAGAGGAAGGAGCCTAAAGGCGCAATCTGGGCACAATCATTTCCTCCTGCCAAACCTAACCCCGATAGGAAGAAATGATGAGATGGAGAGAAACAGACATCTTCCTCTCATCCTTTTCTCTCCTGGAGAATGGAATAGAAATTACCCTCCTCCATGAAAACATGAAGAGTTAGGAATAAATGTTCCTCCATCTGACCCTCCTAAATTGGACAAATGAACTAAATTTTATCTTTACTTGTGGAGCTGGATTTAAAAAAAGAAAAACAGGGATCCCTGGGTGGCGCAGCGGTTTAGCGCCTGCCTTTGGCCCAGGGCGCGATCTTGGAGACCCGGGATCGAATCCCACGTCAGGCTCCCGGTGCATGGAGCCTGCTTCTCCCTCTGCCTCTCTCTCTCTCTCTCTCTCTCTCTCTCTCTCTCTGTGACTATCATAAATAAATAAAAATTAAAAAAAAAGAAAAACACAAAACAATCTTCTACATATGTTTTTCCTTTTCATTATATCTGACATACATGAATGAGATTGTTGGTGACTACAGGGCACAGATGCAGAAGTTTGAAACCTACTCCTTCCACCTCTATCTTATGGAATTAAGCAAAAACCAACCTTTTTGTTTTACCTGAAAAGTGACTCTACTCTTTCCTAGGGCTTTGTTAGAATCAAATGGAAACACATTTGAAGGGCTTGGTACTTGAGTGCTGAATTAATACCATCTTCTTTTTTCTAAGTCTGATTCAAGGCTGGTATAAGAATTAACATTTGTTTTGAATAAAACTTCACAACTTTGCCACTTGGTTGATCCTCACAGTCACTGGGACTAAAACTCAGGTTTATAAGGTCTTGTTTTCCATGTTAATGAAAGATTCCTTTCTAAAAACAAGAAACTACCATTGTTTATATATATATAAACTTTTTTAAACATTCAGGACATCAATCTTTGAAACACACACACAACAAAAGAAAACTCCACTACAAAACAAATATCTGCAGACCCTGAGGACTCTACCACAGTGCATGAACATGGCTAATATCACCTTGGGACAAAGTACTTTTCCAGGTTTACTTAGTAGGCCATGTGGAAAACATCAGATGTTTCGATCATGAGATGAAGATACTTTACAATCATGTATATTAAAAGCTAAAGAGAGTTTTATATACTTCCAACTCCTTTATTTTAGAAATATCTCAGAATCAAGATAAAGAATGGTTAAATGACTCAACATTGCACAATTCGTGTTCTAATTGTGTTTGGACTCCCGGCTCTGTGCTCCTTCCTCTCCTTCAGATCATGGAGGGAAACACAGAGAAGGGGATGTAGTGGGGATGTAGGATGACTGCAGACAACAGTACTATGAGAACCGAAAGAATAAGATAAGGGATGAAAGCAGAAAGTGGCCGGAACATTCTGAACACAAACATTGCTAATTTTGTGATAAGGTCCCAAATAAAATGTGTATTATGATTGCACCTTAGCCCTGTCCTGATCACAGAAGCAAGCTTGTACAATTTCCCTGGCCATTGACGCATTTATCACATTGATTCCATATTTCTACTTAGTGATGATTAAAAAATCTAAAGCAAGCAGACCGTTTGTAAAAATCAGTATCCTATCATGGTTTAAATATGAATTATTGAGCAAGTGGGCCAGAAATGGGCATGGAACTTTCCTGTAGCAGTAATAATGAACATTGTCATACAATTCTCTTGAGGGCAAGAGAGTGTGCTGACAGTGCTTTTTACTTAACAACCCTGACAACCAACTCAAGCATAAGCATAGCCTCCATAGAGAAACATCTGCTGAACCAGAAATGTGGAGACACATGAAATCTGTGACCAAAAGAGAAGACAGCAATGGAAATGTGACTGCTCTGGGATTCAAGTCTGTAACCTGCTCCTTAGCCCTACAGCTGATGCCCTGTACATTGAATGAAGCACTCACTCTAGGCCTGGTCATATATATGTGGGGAATCAATAGGAACCAACCAATATTCAAGAAGCAACTACTAAATCCCAAGCTCTGGGATGCAGAGAATGAACCATCTTTCTTAGTTTCAGGAAAAGGGTACGAAGAGCCCTACAGAGCAGGGAGACAGAGACAGACTTAGAACTCATCCAATGTCTCCCCTGGAAGCCAAGGCACAGAATGGTAAGGAGTTCCAGGTAGTGGCAAAAACAGAATGCCAGTTTCCTGACTCCTGGCACAGTGTGGTTTCCCATATACCAGCTCAAAATGAAACTACTCTATTTGACACCATTTTTTCCCTTTCTTTTGGGTTTAAAAATCTTCGTTTCCAACTTTTAGAAGAAATTTTCTAGCCAAAACTTTCTAATTAAATATCATTGAACCAGGGTAGCCTGGGTGGCTCAGTGGTTGAGCAGCTACCTTTGGCTCAGGTCCTGATCCTGGGGTCCTGGAATCAAGTCCCTCCATTGGGCTTCCTGCAGGAAGCCTGCTTCTTCCTCTGCCTATGTCTCTGCCTCTCTTTCTGTGTCTCTCATGAATAGATAAAATATTTTAAAAATATATATATCATGGAACTATATTCCCATCTGATAGCATAAAACAATCTCAAACTGAGGGATTTCCCCCAAATACTAAAAAAAAAAAAAAAAAAAAAAAAAAAAAATACACTGTTATAGCACATAGTCTATTTTATTTGTATTTTTAAAAATAATCTCTACACTCAAAATGGAGCTCAAACTCACAACCCCAAGATCAAGAGTCACACACTCCACCAACTGAGCCAGCCAGGCACCCCAGCACAGAATATATTTAAAGGGAAAAGGAAACCATTTAATCTACAGAAGGAAGAATCTAAGCAGGTTCTGCAGACCAATAAGAATTATGCAGTCACAACCCACAGCTCCAGTTCTCTCCTAAGCAAGCCCTGCAATGGTAACAAGTGAAAAGATGGGCTTTATTCTTTGAACATTGGACAAAGATGGCCTAGGTTACCCGAGACCTCCCAAAACTACTGCATTTACAATGCACACTGCATATACAATGTATAACTAAATTATACAGAGTGTGAGTTATGCACTCTGATATAACTCACATTAGCTACTCTCTTATTGAGAATTAGGAGCTCTCCAAATAATGAGTTAGTTCTACACAAACCCCTCTCCAAAAAATGTCCCCTGACAAGGCCTCATTTTCCTTACCACCTTTAAGTAAACAACTCCTTTGGAACGATTAAAATGCAGGCATCTAGAGAGCTTCAACTCTCAATGTAAAAGGCAGAGACTGAGGTTATCTTTCCTGATCTTTTTGTTCAGGGAATAAGTTGTTTTTGTTTCTGCCTCAGCACAACAACAAAAACAAAACTGCTATGAAACTGAAATTATTACCTTAGCTCAACAAATGGAAAAATCTGAGTGAAAAAACACAAAACCCAAACCAGAAAAACCCTTAATTTTACGTGAAACATTTCACCTAATTTGAAGCTTCACCAAAATCACATGATATACCTTATGCAAAATACCAGAGCTGGCTTGAGGGGATAAATACTGTTTGATTAAAAACAAAACAAAACAAAACAAAACAAAACAACAACAAAAAAAACCCTGCCTTTATGTAAGGATTAAAAAAAAAGGCAGTTTGAATTTTTGGAATGAATTAAAGCATAATCTTCCTATCTTTCTTGTCCTTGCTATAATTAACTAATTCAGACAGGTGAAATTTATCTTATTTTGAAACATTTAAATATATTAAGCCTGAAAATTAAGAGGCAATCAGTTATAAAACCTATTTCTGTTGAGCTAGAGCAAGTTCATGCTTTCAAATGTGAACACAGCAGATCCAAGAGTACCTGCCACTGCACACGCCTATATTATACACTGGGACCTAATTTATTCATCCGTTATTTATCGGTTAACTTATTATGGGGAAGAGATTCTGCTAGACCCTAGGGGAGATTCAAGTTATAAAATAATCCCTGCCCTCCTGGAAGTTGAAACATAATAGAAATAAAACACATACATCAATAATTATAGTACACGATTGCATGAAGTAAGGATCATGTCTGTATCGAGAAGTACCGAGAATATCCAAACATAGGTTATTTGCTTTTAAATAAATTCCTTTAAGAAGATAAATTTAAAGACTAATCACTACGCCTGAGAATAAAAGAAGGGCAAAATAAGGGTTATTTAAGAAACAAGAAATATCAAAATATAGAATCAGGTATACTTTGCAATTCATCACAAAGTCATAGGAACTCTTGAGATCAGAGAGTTTATGACTAATTTTTACTAAACAAAATATAAAATATTATGTTCTTCATGTAACTAATACAAGGACACAATTACAGGGGGCAAAATGCGACCTTTTAAAGTTTAAGTGCTACAAGTAACTAATTCAGGCAGGTGAAATTTATCTTATTTAAAAACATTCAAATAAATGAAGCCTGAAAAATAAAAGAGGCAGTTAGATAACAACACATACCTGCTGAACATTTACGCTCTGCTTGATGCACAAAGAATCAGAAAGGAAGCTCCCTGAAAGTAGGGAATATATGTCATTCACAACTCCATCCACAGTGCCCAGTATACTCCCTGGTGCAAAGGACACAGGCAGTTAATACTGTTAAGAAATTAACTTAAGGGGACACCTAGCTGGCTCAGTCAGTTGGGTGTCTGCCTTCGGCCACAATCCCAGGGTTCTGGGATCAAGCCCCACATGGGTTTCCCAACTCCACAGGGAGCCTGCCTGTCCCTTACCCACTCTCCCTGCTTGTGCCCTAAGAAACAAAGTCTTTAAAAAAATAAACTTTGAGGAATAATTGAATACATGAATGATAGAATCCTAACTTTTGGCATTTATCTCAGTTAACTTGTTCCAAACTACTCCTAGGGAAAAAAAAAATCTATCAATTTGCAGTGGGGAAGCTAAGAATAAAGCAACAACAACAACAACACAAAACAAAGTGAAAAAAGAAAAAGGGGAACAAAGATGATTAATGTCAACACAACATATCTATTTCTGAGTTTCCTAGCAGTCAAGAGAAAAGGGAAGCAATTAATTTTGCAGTTCTCATTGTCTGACTAAAGGAAGCACCAGTCTTCAGAGAAGCAGATATTTTCTTGAAACTTTATTATAAGAGAAATTTTTCTTGTATAAAGTTATACGTATAGGACTTACATATATATGGAACTCTGAGTATCTTAATGGGCAATGATGTCAATAGCCTTTTGCAGAAGATACACAAAAGCTCTTTCTGGGGTCCTTTGTTTTAACAGACTTGATAAAAACCAAAAGAATGGGAATAAGCTGTAACTAAAATAAGGCATTTTTATTGGAAGTTAAGTTTGCTGCTTTCTGATACTTTAACATAAATAAATTTTGGAAAAATGTTGAGGAATAAGTGTAGAATGCCACCAATCTCAAGTGCCAGTCATCTCTCCTTGATGCTATTGATAGGAACTGGATGGTAGTCAATTCAAGGTCGTTGAGGTCTTTGGAAAGAATGCTCAAACTCTAGACTCCTGTCTTTCTTAATTAGAGGCTTACCACATATACCTCTAAAGCTTAGAATTAAGACATAAAAGTCTAAATTTGAAGACATTAAAACCAGTTTTTAAAAGGGGGCTCACACTAAAAACAAGTCAGAAGGAAACTTGGAGATAATTTAATAAAAACTATGTGGACAACTTGCTTTGATCATATTTTTAAATCTAATTTATTGAAGATATTGTAAGACCAATTTAGATTTTAAGATTTCTATTTCTATAAAGATTAAAAATTATCTCTGTTTTTAGATCTTTAAACTTGTTTTTGGAAACAGTTCATGTAAAGGATGAATTATCCACCATTTTGATTATCTATATAATTTCTCAAATACTTTAGTAAAGAGGAACTTACTAGATTTAGTAAAGAGGAACTTACTAGATTTAGTAAAGAGGAACTTACTAGAACTTACTAAAACTGGATTTCTAACTATGTTAGAAATTTACTCAAGGAACTCAAGGAACATTACTCACATTTACTCAAGGAACTAGAATATATAATTTCTAGAAGATCAAAGATTACAATTTACCATTCTTCCTTACCAACAATCATTTTATTTCTCCAAACCAAAGACAGAAAATATTCAGTAGCGGCATCTAGAAGCAAAGTCAAGCACCACAGGCCAAGGAGATGGCAATATTAACAGTTTTGCAGAAGTTACCAATTCCACTGGTTGAAGCTTTGTTTCAGTTCACCTAAGAGTCTTAACAACTAGCTTAGCTGTACACCAGTACAAATCCATTGCAAATCATCCCATGACAATAAGGATGGGATTTGAAATTCATTTTCATAGAAGTTCCCTGAAGTCATGCTATAAATTTTTTTAGCACAAAATTGACCTTAAAGGTCTGCTAAAATATTAAATGCATGTTTAAAATATTAATCATTTCTTTATTGTAAAATCCTATCTGTTCAAACAGTATTCATGCACTTGAAAGAAAAATCTGATTGCTTTTATTCTAATCCCTATTTTCTTATCACTTCCAAGTTTCTAATTTGTTATGGTTGTATATTCCACAAAGCACTTAACTAAAAGAGATCATTAGGAAATGCGGGGAAATAGCAAGCAAGAAGTCTGAGGGATGAATACTTAAAGCGGTTTGAAAACAAATAGGACATTATATAAAGCAAGTTATCAAGCTCCCTCCCACCCACAACTGAATAGCAAGTACATTTGATTTAATGATGTGTAGCTGATTTTTTAGTGTTTACCACAGATCTGTAGGGAATTTCTGAATGACCAACTAGGCAGATGGAGAACCAAACCAGAAAACATGCAAATACATATTAAGCATCGAAAATGCCAAATCAACAAAAATTTGTAAAGTATCTCCTGCAATAAAGGGTCTCCTGTTGGAAATTATAAAGTATTTCCAACTATGTGCATACCTGCCAACTCCATGAGATGTTATGAAAAGAATGAATGAAAAGATGGGTTCTGCCCAGCGTTTATATGCTTGTTGGAATGAAAACATATTTATGTAACTCATTTTTTCTCATAACCAGTTTTCCATGACACAATACTTTAAAACCGTATTATACTTTTACTCATTGTACGAAGGACACCTGTACATTTTCTTAAGAATGGTAACAGGTTAGAATCCTTTGGCTTGGGGGATCCCTGTGTGGCTCAGTGGTTTAGCGCCTGCCTTTGGCCCAGGGCGCGATCTTGGAGTCCCGGGATCGAGTCCCGCGTCGGGCTCTTGGCATGGAGCCTGCTTCTCCCTCTGCCTGTGTCTCTGCCTCTCTCTCTCTCTCTCTTTCTCTATGTCTATCATAAATAAATAAATATTTAAAAAAATTTAAAAAAAAGAATCCTTTGGCTTGTGTTAGAAATGTATGCTTTGTAGACCTTGTCCACAAAACTGGATTTCTAACTATGTGCTTGACTTATACTTTTGTTGTTGTTCTCATGAGAACTAAGTTGGTTGACATCTTGAATGATTGTCCTCCCAAAACAAACAAAACCATAAACAGCAATATTCTTTAATCAGATGCTACAAGATGGTTAAGAGAATGCTACAATAGATGCTACAAGATGGTTTATTTATGCTACTTAAAAGTCAAAGTAGAAGTAGAAACTGAATAGGATGGTTGAACGTAAAGACAACTTTACTCTTCAATAATTCCAGCTGAAACCCTCTGAAATTAATGAAGTAGCTAGTGATGTCCAAAAACAGTTCCAATATGGGTATATATGAAAAATACCTAGGCCCTGTACACATGCATTGGCAAAGAATAATTTCCCAGGGCTGGCACAACAAGACTGTCAAGGCCTGGAGCTCTGGATGACAGATAATAGGCTGAGTGACATGGCTTGTTGACCAGAAGAATTACTGCTTTGTATGGCTCTGTCTGGTGCTGAAAGGCTGGGTGGGAGAGAAGGCAGCAAGTCCATAGTTTTAGGCTCCTCTGACTTGGCAAAGAGATCTCACATTCCATGTGGCAGCCATAATCACAAAAACCTCAGGTGTGTCTCTATGAAACACATGAAGCCCTGCATATACCTTGCAATATATATTCTTTGTCAGAAATGACCCAGAGTAAAAGCAAATTTGAACTCCAAGTCAATGATCTTGCCCATTTTGAATCTAAGTAAGACTCCTAGGTCTAGCCTAGCAGAAATACAAAGTAGGATTTAGAATTAAAGTTAAAAGTGGGTTACTAATAATTATCTTCTAAACTTTCATGAAATTGGAAGACTTGAGGTTAACTCAGTGGTATAATTGCATTGTGTGTGTGGCCACCGCTACTTTTTATATCATTTCCACATTGTTAGGTAGAATGCTGTGGTTTACTTCAAATTAATATCCTATAGCACTATTCCATAATTTTATTTATATATGCACTGTAAAATATTTAGGTTACAAAGAACTCATTATCTTGGGATATTATAAGTATTCAAATACTAAGGAATGTGTAATAAAATTGTAAGACATGGTCTTCTATTCAGGATATATATTATTAGCATGTTCTTTGTTATGGGTCATAAAAACCACTAACTATACAAAGTTTTTTTATTCACTAAGTATTTATGGAACATCTGCTTTCTTCAAACCACAACACTCAGAACCATGAGAACATAAAGCCAGGAAACAAAGCCGGTCCCTGAGGAACTTATAAAGAGAATGAAGTGTGAAGATACCTACAGAAGGCCAGGAGAGAAATTTCAAGGCACAGAGGCACATTCCTCAGCCCTGCCCAACACTGTGGTGCCTACTTCTGGACCAATTCTCTGTTCAAAGAGAGCTACAGGTGTGCTCCTTGCCCTCAGGGAGTTCACAGTCTACTAGAAGGATAGGTATGAACATTAAAAATGTCCATTTCTCAATACTACATGATGTTCCAGAAATATGCACAAGTACAGATTAAAAATGTAATTACTAGGAGAATGTCAAGATCAGCTCTACAGTGGTTTTATAGAGATGACTTCCTGTAATAAGGGAGTCTGAATCTGGGCATTAAAAGGACACAGAGGATGAGGACAGAAGAAAGGACAGCATTGCAGAGGCATTTTGGGTGATGGGAACAAAATGCACTTAATCCCTGAGACAGGAATCCATAGCAGGAGCTGTGTAGGGCTAATAAGGATCAGACAGACAGGAGACAAGGGATAGGAAAGCAGTGGTGAGGCAGGAGTTGCAGAGTTCAGGAATGGTCAGTGGAGATCAGATTTGAATATCAAACTGCAGGGTGGGACTCAGTTTGATGGCCACTGAGATGTACTAGGGGTGGAATCATTACTGTTGAAGAGTGAGATCTCTAGAAAGGCAGACTCTGAAACAAAGTTAAGGTTTAGAGAGGTTCTCTTGGGATCAACGCCTGGGCAGGAAAAAGGAGAAAGCAGAATGGGCCCCAGGGAGAAGTCCTGACTCCACAGGGAGCTTTGCAGCAGAAACGGCCATGGAGCAAGAGTGTCAGGTGTTGGGTCTTTATGCTTCTGCTGCAGGCTGTCATTGTATGTGGCCCATTCTGGGACAGGTGTGACCTTGGACCAGACAGCTCTCTGACACCACAGCAATCCCTAAAAGGGGCTGTCCACTTGTAATCCTTGCACTAGCTGGGACAAATCACTTTTTGAAAGAGGATCTGGAGAATTATGGATGTCAGATTTACATAACAGTGCAATGCAGTGGTTCTTGATGCATGGACCTGCAACCAGCAATAGTCCATCACTTGAGGCCTTGTTAGATATGCAAAATTCCTGACATCACACAAGACTTAGTGAAATAATCTCTAAGGAGATTGGAGAACAGGACCATCCAGGAATTTGCTTACCTAGATTTCCAGGTGCTTAGGATACACATTGAAAAATGAGTTAAGTAAACCAGTGAGTAAATAAAGAATAGTCTCATTTCCCAAAGTTCTACATCTACTGCTTTGAAACATGTAAACGCTCTTAAAAAATAATGAATAAGAAGCTTTATTATCTATATACAATAAACTCAAATATCAAGGATTGATAAACACTCACACTATGATCATGCTATTGGATATTTAATAGTCTCATTTCCCAAAGTTCTACATCTACTGCTTTGAAACATGTAACCCTCTTAAAAAATAATGAATAAGAAGCTTTATTATCTATATACAATAAACTCAAATATCAAGGATTGATAAACACTCAGTATGATCATGCTATTGGATATTTAATTTTTTTTGGATATTTAATATTTAAATACTATCCTCCTTTCACTCCAGTTACTATTTTTGGATTAAAAAATTCTGCATAGTAAGAAGCTTGTGAACCCTGAATATGTTCATAGCACAAGTTCATATCACCCTAAACTCTTCTGTTACAGGTTGGTCTGCATTTCTGGAGCAAAACCTAACTTCATGCAGTCTGAGGTCTCATGACTAATAAATAGTTCACCTATCACTCATGGGATTGACCAAACCCAGTCAGAAGTCAGGGTACTTGGAACTCTGGTTTCAAATGTACACTGAATCCTGTGGTACCCTAACCCCCAAATGCATTCTCCTGTTCTTTCTGGGCACATGATGGCTCAGCTAGAGGCAATACCTCCTAGCCTTCCTTGCAGCGTGGAATGGCCATGTAAGTCCGGGTCAGTAGAATGTGAACAAAATGAAGCATGCAATTTCTGGCTATCTTCAAATAAAAGACAACCAGCTTTCCTTGAACTTCTTTCCCAACCCATTTTCACCAGGGGCTGGAATGCAGAAGTGTCAGGAATCTAGCTTTGACTATGCTGAGGAGTATAATTTAGAAGACATAAGTAAAGCACATAAGGAATCTAGGTCTCCAAATGGTGTAAATGTGCAAAAGCAACCCAGACAGTCTAGGACGGAAATTTGAGAAATAAACCTCTCCCATTTTTGTTCAACCGCTTTACCTTTACCCTGACTTGTACACTTATAGCCAACTGTGTCACAAGGCAGCATCCGTAATTAAATAAGGAAAGGAGGTCACTGATGTCCTTCATATTCCTGAACAGCTTGGAAATAATTTTTTTGTAAATATTATTATGGATACCACATTGAAGTGTTTCTCCTATTCTTGGACAGAGGATAAGTTAGCCCCATCTGCTTTTCAAAGATAGGAGAGCAATTCAGAAGTCCTACGGAATAAATAACAAAGACACCCAGTAAATACTTCATCTACTACTGATATAATGTAGATTACTTAAAGTTTAACAGAAAACTTAAATTTCCAAGGACCAAACTTACCAGAATGCTATCTGGTAAACTTTGGTCAGTAGTACAAATCAGTACTAGATTTGAAGGTAAGCTTCATGAGGGTAATGAATAGCATATTAGATAAATCCACAGAACCCAGAAAAAATTCCTGGCACGTAATAGGCACTAGGTAAGATTATAGAATGAATGACTTCTCTTGTGCTCTAATATTTGAATGATCAGAGTAGACAAGTAGAGAATAGCTAAAGATTTTCATGTATCCTAAAATACATTAAGCTTTCTCAAAATAAACTATAATCAAGTATTTTGTTATTACATAAAGAAAAATCCCATGATCTAATTAACCTAACTTTTGCTATTGAACTTACTGATTAAATTCAAGATTTATGAACAATTGTGTCAAGGGAAAAATATAAATTCCTAGAGCTATTAAGAAAAATATAGAATATGAAATTGCATCTTATCACAACTGAATAAACACAGGGAGTTCTCCTATAACAATGGAATAACATTGGCCATTACAATCAGGCTTGTTATGTTTAGACATGGTATTTTGAAGCTTTACTAAAATCCGTAAATTAATAAAGAGATATGTCTAATGCTAAACGCAGAGCACATATTTTATATCAGGTAAAAAGATTAAAAAAAAAAAGACTATTTTGACATTCTCTAGTCTGTCTTCAAGCTTTCAGTAAACGACTCCAGCTGGATCAGTTGCTAAAGCAGGCAAACCATTAATCCAATAAATCCATTAGTGGACCAGTTATCTTTGTTCCATTTTAAGGAAAAAGACTCTACCCTTTACTAGGAAGGGTTATTATTGATCACTGAGGGAGTAGTAAGATGGATAGGTTAATCCATAAAACTGTGTACTAGGAAAACAGTGCAAACCTTTTGTATATTTTCAAGGCAAGGAGTTCAAATGTTAGTGTTCAAGAGAGTTGGTTCATGTTCTGGCTCTGAAGTTCATCAGTCTGGGTGACTCACGTTAGACTTCACTGTACCATAATTTTTCATTATATCCAGTGCACATGTTATTTCTCATCCATTTACCTCATGGAAACATTAACAGATTAACATGATTAACTGTCATAAAATAGAACCAGGACTATGGAAAGATGTATGGATCCAAGATACTATTAAACCTATTTTATTACTAGACAAGATTTATCCATAGTTTCAAAAGTATTCCATGTCTCAGTCCTTATTATCTGTGTGCTTTAGAAGATAATCCTCTTCATTCTATGTTAAGCATGAAGAATTTTTAATCTTAGGAGAAAAAAAAAAGAAATGGTTGGCCTCAAAAAACATATCCAATTAAAGGGATACTACACACTAAAATAGCAATTAAGATAATAAGATATTTCTGTGCTCAGATCTGTGCCTGCCAAATTTCTGGTTAACTTCCCAATATAGAAATATGATCCAATTCAAACGCTTTAAAAAAAAAAAAAAACCCTCACATTTTCTGGCATATTCAGAGAATGGTGATGTGAAAGAGGAGAAAATCTTAATCTTGCCAGAATTTACAAGGGAATGTGAGAAACTAAAAAGCATTAAAAAAAGTTAAATATTTTCTTAGGATGAATTGCTCCCATAATCAAGCAGTCAGTATCCATCTCCATATCACTTCTTGGTCACTATTGATCGGCTTATTATGGCTCTTAGTTTTAAAATGTTTCTGCGTGCACATTAAAGTCAATAACATGCTCTCATTTTAAATATCCTTGAAGACACTTACCCTGGTTTTCCCTTTTCTGAGCAGCTTTATTCTTGGAGCAGATTCTTCTAGTCCTCCTGGAGTTCTGCTCCATTTTAAAACTGATAAAAAAAAAAAAAAAAAAAAAAAGGAACTAACTCTAATTTAGTAGCCTCTTCCTTATTTTCAACCCAGAAAGACATTTCTCTGTTTGGCCGTGAACAAAAAAAAAAAACAAAAAAAAAAAAAAAAAACCTTAAAGGGGCATCTAAACTTTCCAACATTTGGATAGAAAACTCTTTTACTCCATCTCCATTGTGAACAAAAGAAAAAGAGGGAACAAACATCCCCACCACTTCCTAATGATTTCCCTTTGTTAGTGGCACCTTCCTCTTCCTAGTCACTCAGACACAAAGTCTAATTTATGCCAAGGAGTACTTGATAATTTGAAATACATTACTTAGGATTCACGTGAAAGTAACTGGTATTCCCAAAACAGGGATCTGAGATAATCACTTAAATACACACACACACACACACACAAATTTTAAAAATGATTAAACTTTAATATTTTGGAATCTTTAAATTCATTCTTTTTTTTACACCACCTCATTAATTTTATAGTTATTTAGAGTGTCAGCCTCCCAGGTAAACAACAAATTATCAATTCCATATAGAAGTCCTATCATCCTCACAAAACTGACGCCCTCCCCCGGCTAACTTACTGACTCTGGACTTTCCTTCAAACCTGATAGGTCAGAAGAAATCAGGGTAACTTCTGCTCCAGTTGATGTTATGCATTGCCTTAATATCTGTGTGTTAGGATTATAATGGTTTTCTAGAGCTACACACCGCCTAAAGGTTCTTGCTTAAGAAAAAGTTACAAGTGAGCTGGCTGAAATATTTTCAAACAGTTTTAATTTTACCTTAAAAAAAAAAAAGATTGCTAAAGGTAAGGACAGGAAGTTGTAAAATAATGATTTTCTTACAATAATTACATTTCACTACATACTCTTCACTCAATGTCCGCTTAAAATACATATTTGGATAGAGACATAAGCTGTCTTAAGATAAGCTAAGGACTGTAAAATTCCATTTAGATACCTTCTGTTGAGAATAATTTCATTTTTATTTTGTGCCAATATCCTAGCACACACCTAGGAAGGTGGCATGGTGGCAGTAGGCTACAGAAATTGGAACATCCGCCATGGGCTAATGATCTCGTACATTTGCTGTCATCCAACATTTCAAATCTTTAGTCTGCAATTATAATAGGGGCAGGGAATCAAGAGTTTCTTTATTTTAGGCAGCCCTTTATTAATGAATGCAGTCACTAAAAGGCTAATTGTATCTTCTGAGCTATTAATTGACTTAGCTCCAAGACGACTGTATAAAACATATGGTGCAAGATCCAAGCAACTGTCCAGGGCTGTGCACAGGGGGCATTTGGCTTCTTTTTGAAAAGAAGAACCAAAGGTAATCCCTTTGCAGCTGCAGTGCAGATGGTTTTCTTTACACCATTTCACTGAATACTAAACAGAAACTGGGAAAAGTTTGAAAACATAATAAACAAACAGCTGAGTGTTAGCTTAAATGCTCTCTGCATCTATCAGAGAGAAGCATTCAGAATCTCTGGATGTTTACCAGATAGTTTAAAAGAAAAACAGAGATGTGAAAACTGAATGAAATGATTTTAAATTTGTACCTAAATACGGTTCTATGTGGTTCTCTTCAAAGTAACAATATAATTAAATCTCTCTGAAACTTCATTTATGGGTGTCATGATTCATAATCCTCGACATCATCAAAAGTTTAGGTTTTTCTGAAAATATGCTGAGATGAGTAAAGCTGCAATCACCTTTCCCTAAAGGAGTTACATGGAATCATGGAGACATCTGTTACTTTCATTCTTCCTCCTTTCTGTGGCAACCTAACACTGCCTTCCCTCAAAATAAAAATGTGCAGTGAAGCTCAGTTACCATTTCAACTTCACACTCACTTATTCTACTTTAGCAGGAAGAGAATATTAAATTGAAGACTGGTTTGTAGACAGGAAAAGAGCAAAATCATATCAATGAATGGGTGTGGCCTCTTAATAGCCTCAAGGTAATAAAAGTATATTAAGTTCAATGAAGAACACTAAGATATTAATATTAAAAAAAATCTGGTTACACAGATAGGGATTTGACACTCCTCTAGACATTGGAGTTGCAGCAATAACAAAACACTGTCATGCATATAGACATACACACCTAATACTTCGTATGTAACTAGAAAGAAGACCAAAATATCACCACTTTTAGTTTCAAATTATGGATTCAACTAATAGGATTATGGCTACTATTTATGCGTAATTTTTCTTGTTTTTGCTTAGCTGCTATCTGAATTTTCCAAAACTAACATATATTACATTTATAAGAAAGAGCTATTTAGAAGACTATGGTAGATGCATATTAACAGCAAGCAGTTTCCAACCAAATTATGGTATCACTCTATGTAAACTTACGGACTAGGTAAACACAGTAATTTCTTCCTGGGTTCTCAAACCTCCTAGAAAAATCAAGTATTAAAATAAAGACCTTCAAAAATCGAAATAAACCATTACTGCATTTCTCGAACAGGGCAACGAGGTGCTTCATCACTTAGATAGTTCTTGAGCTTGTAAACAGCACAACAATTCAGTCGAAATATGTTCTGAAGCCCGGCTAGCCAATGGCATCACACCCAGAATAACCTCAAAGAAAAGAAACACTCTACCTCTTCTCCACTGCTCTCCTCTTCCCCATACTTGAGTTCCATAAGCTTTTCACACACTTTGCAAAACAGCAATAGCCTTGCATTATGGAAAAAAAAAAAAAAAAGCAAAGACAAACCAAGCCAACGCCAGCTCTAAGTGGTTGGTCGCTGGCGTGACGTCTCGTCTCCTAAATGCCTGCCATCTGGAGCGGGCATCCTTGCCGCTCTGCCTTGCCAGCATCCAGCTCCTTCCCGACTCTCAGCTCAGAGTGTGTTTGCTCATCCCTTGTTTAGGCCTCTTAATTTCTTTCTTCTCACTTGCTTGCCTTTCACTTAACTTGGTAAAACACTACAGCGGCTGCATTTCATTCACTTACCAATGTTCAGCTAGAAAGGACCATACAGGATTATCATATGGCTGCTGTTATCATTTCCAGCCCAACAAGTACAAAGATTCCATCGAGATCCTTCGGGCAGAGAAGTTGTGCTGTGCCACACTGGGGAGGCAACTGGTTGAAAGTTGAGAGGGTGCGTTTCCCATAGGAACCATCTTTTCTCCCCACCACCCTCCAAAAAAAAAAATGTTAATAAACTGGGAAGCGTGGGAGCCCTTTCTGTATATTCGTTAGTTACTAAACAGCCTACAAAGAAAAAGATATGTTGAATTTTTGACATGAGTATGAAGGTCGAAGTCTAGGATACACAGCTGCTTGTGAGGACTTGGGCCATGAGGAGAGCTTCGATGGGCCTCAAATATCCCTAGAAGGTTACTGCTTCTCAGTAGCAGAGCTCGAAGCTGAAGGAGAAAGAGCCTACAGCCTAATTCAGCTTGAGAGTGGATTAGTCATGATGAAAGATACTCGAATTCGTTATAGGCTGCTGGGAAATTACTTGGGTCTCAAATATGTGGTCTTCTTCAAAGTAATAATACAATTAATCTCTCTCAAACTTTAATCATGAGTGCCATGACTCATTATGAAAAGCTTAGGTTTCTCTGAAAATGTTCTGTGATGGGTAAAGCTGAAGCCAATTCCATCTCTGTCAGGCCTGCAACCCAGAACACCACCGTACATTCCATAGGAGGGCAAAAGAGGCTGAGGTGGGTGACAAGGGACAGAGTTTTCAGGTGAACCAAAGACTCCCAGACCCATTTCCGAGGCTGAGGGTTTCTCCCATATGCTTGGATGTTTCTAACTTGTTTGTCAGGTAATGAGACCAGTAAAATGTATTAGTTCTTTATTGGCTTGTTAGTCCTTTTTCTTAAGGAACATTATTACTTCTTAGCAATTTTCTCTATTCCTACAATATTGCAAAATACTTTAATTTCCACATGGAATCCAAAAGCATCATAAGGTTTAATGAAAAAACTTTTACTTTGCAATTCTAGAATAAGCTTAGTGACTATAAAAGACGAGGTCACAGAAAAAAATCCTAAAATTCACAACTCTGAGACCTTAATGTCAAGCATTAGTCTAATGAGCAATGTGGTAAAGGGTAATATATTCATAAACAAATGAGGGTGGCAATTTATTTAGAAATAGCATACGGGGTTTATTCATCAAAGTGTCTGAACAGGTGAGGGCTGGGTATACAAACAACTTTACATTTTCTTTCTGTTTGGTTTTATCCCTATGAATTCTGGCATAAATGGTAGTTCAACTTCTGTAACAATTTACTTAGAATTGAAAATATTCTATGTATTTCGTTGTTTTATTTATTTTTAAATAATTTACCATATGTGACCTTGATTACTGGAGTAGTACGCAAATCTTGTAAACAAATCAAGAAATCTGGGACAATATTATCATGGAGAGCAGCTCTGTTTACTGTCCAGCATTCAGTACCCCTTCCTTTGGGAAAAGCCACCCTTTCCCAGCTGCTAACACGTGTGGTTTGGGTGGGCCTCACACTACCTCCTGGTTTTAGGGTGAGGCCCCCCATGAACAATAAGTTAACCATCTGACCACAGAGATTGGCTCAGATACACCAATAACCCAAACCATTTATCAAGTAATGTTGAGAGCTTTGCTGCTACTTCTGCCTCTATTTCTCTTATGTAAGGATAATCACTGATACCAATTTGGTATGATTCCTTCCAGACTTATTTTTCTGTCACATGTAAGCCTATATATACACATATGCACACACGTATATAGACATTTATATACACCAATGCTTGCACAAATACCCCTACATGTATAGCTTCTAATTAGAGTGAAAGACTGTATGATACTAATTTACTTCTTTCTTTTACACTTAGATTATTCACATCTTTCCATTTAAGGGGAACATAGGTACTTTTTTTTTTTTTAAGATTTTATTTATTCACGAGAGACACAGAGAGAGAGAGAGGCAGAGACACAGGCAGAGGGAGAAGCAGGCTCCATGCTGGGAGCCTGATGTAGGACTCGATCCTGGGTCTCCAGGATCACACCCTGGGCTGAAGGCTGTGCTAAACTGCTGAGCCACCCAGGCTGCCCCAGAGGTACTTTCATTCGCTTAATTACTGCATAATATTTTACCATATATAGAAAACAATCTATCAAATAACCAGCAGGATATTCTATCCCACAGTGATCTATTAAAGGAGAAAAATACTGGCTCGAAGCAATCATCTCATTTCTGGAACACACCCTGTATCACTATTTGCCACCGCAGGAATGCCACCGACTTAGAGGGAGCTGTTGCTGGAGGGACAGAGTCCTGTGAAGAAGGTGGTGTTGAGGAAAATGAGAACAGAAACTCAGGACAACTCAAAAATAAATAAATAAATAAAAGAATGTAATCGGAACCAAATCTCATTTGCTATCTTCCTCAGATTCTCATCTGGAAGGATAGGATCTAGTCTCAGGAGGTTTTCTTTATTAGCAGGGGGGACAATGATCATTCGTTGGTTCTAGTAAAACCAAGTTGAGGTTAGCCCTGGACCTGAGCTAGGACTTCTGAGTTGGGAGTGGAAGTTTGCAATGATGATTTCAGTGGACTCACAGGAGAGGGAGAAGGGGGGTGGGGGGTAGGAATGAAGGCAGCATCCAGGGAAATTGTAAGTAAGTGAACACAGAGCTCTAGGACCACTGATGGGCTCATAACTGAGCTTCTGAAAGCCCAAAACTCCACAGGTTATCCAACTGTCCAGCTCACAGGAAATGCCCATATGTGAACCCTAGTGACTAGTAGGTCCTAAAGTGTCAATTTCTTAGGTCTGGAACCTTATTTACTCAATATTCCACAGACACAATTTTTTTAATGTACACTCATTCTATTGTATACAGAGTAATTACTGAAAATTGGTATCCCTAACCCTCCCTAGTTTTGAAAATTTAATCGACTGTAATGATTGGCTTAAAGCCTATTTTATTAGAATTTTAGTTCCTTAGGGACAGTAACCACATCTGTTTTATTCTGTAGTATATGACTGGCACATGTGCCATATGCTTCGCCTAGCCAATACATTCCATTCAGTATATCTGTACAGTGAACTGTGAGTGAGGGAAAGGAGGGGAGAAGAGAAGGAAATGAAGGAAGGAAGTGACAGAAAGAGCCTAAAGAAGAAAAAACTCATTTCAAAAATCATGTATGTTCATTGGTAACAGTATTCCATGAAGAGGAGATCTTTCTTGCAAAGAATAGGACACAGGATGAAAAGGAGATTACAATGGCTCCATTTGGTTTTTCTTCCATTCTTACCTAAAATTCTATATATAAATTGTACTTCCTTACACATTGTCCCTTCTTAAAAAGGCAAGTCAGGCAAATGCCAAGTCTATTTTTATTATATCATGATATATCTACACCCACATAACTGGCATTTTCAAATGGTATTGTGTTTTTTGTTTTTTGTTTTTTTCTCCAGCTGGTTTGCTTAATAAATCACCCTAGTAGACCAAAAGCTGCCAGAATGGAGTAAGGGTTATGAGAAATCACTCTACAGTTAAAGTGTTTTCCCCTTTATTTTAAGGCTATGCTTTCTTATCAGGATTACATACATTGCGAAAAAGTTATCATAAAAATCAAAGGATATTGAGTGCAAAGGGGTATCTGAAGGGTTTTTCTAACTTTCTAAATCATCTTATTTTTGCATCTTGATATTCAATAACTAGTTCCCATTCTAAATGAAACTTTTGTCATTTGAGCAAAAAATGAGGTCAAACTACTTTTCCTTTTTGATTGGGTCATTTCAGGAGGAAAAATGCAGAATTACTTCAGGTCTGTGCTGAATATGATGATTCCTAATTGTAGATTTTGGATTATTTAAAAACATCAAGGTAAAACATTTTTTAATCAAAGTGGAGCTACCAGAGGGAATGGGAGAAGGATGTTTGACTGTAGTTAATTGTAAATCTGACATAAGCAAGCCAAGGTTTTAATTCCACATAGAAAGATCAAAAATTCTAGGTAAATACTCAAGATTTCTTCATTTCCATATAGATACTGCCCTTGGCTATTTTAATATTTATTAAAATACATTTTTAGTACTTTATCTGAGTTTAAGATTTAAAAAAAGGAACACTTTAAAATTACACCCAAAGGAAAGTCATTTTACCATGCTGTTTCTGCAGATAAAACATTTTCATCTAAACTAACTACTAGACAGAAAAATATTTTCTGTACTTAATTTAGAACATAATCTATCCTCAAAAGCTTAAAAAAATATTTTAACTAAAGACCTTAATTCCCAATGAAGCAAAGGGCACTCTTGCTTTGATTGGCAGGACTGGGCCCCCTCTGCTTATGAAATTAGCCAGGAAATTGCTACATTTCAATTCCACTTTTTTCTTTTCAAGACCGCTCTAGATGAAGAGTCAAGCACCCTTCCACATGCCATTCCTGTTTTTTTTCTATGTCACAGAAATGGGGTAGAATGTTTTTATATCAGCAATTCCCATTTCAGTTGATAGCAAAGTCATTAAGCAGGGCCCACTTGAATTTTTAATTTTGATCAGTTTTGCATATTTTGGCACAGAAGTCATGATTAAACAAAGACTGAACAACAATATCTGCGCTTAACTTACTCCCAAGACTGAAACGTCTAGAACCTTGAATAAACAAAGTAAAACAGTTTTATATAGAAAACAGCAGCAACAACCCATTATCAGAGTATATGAATAATAGACAAAGGATTAAAACAGGTAGGGCTTAGGTCTAAAAATACCATTACAAATGAATTAAGTGTTTTGGCTGTTAATATGTTCTACATTTAACAAGACAATTTGATTTCTTTTTCACCAAAAATGGTGTCATGCATAGAGCTGTATACAATTAGAAGTAATTTTATATAAATTGCTAATGATTGATGGCTCAGAAAAAGTTGAATCTCACTATGAACAAGTATTGTAAATACAAAATGGACTTTTAAAAGCACGGTGCAGTCACAGTACTTAACTTGCTAACAGACATTTATGATGACGTTTAATCTATTTTCTCCTCACTGTGCTGGGTACTATGCAGGTTACAGAAATGAAACACATGGTCCTTTTCCTTTAGAAGCTTAAAATATAATTGAGACAATAGCAAGCCTCATAAAACCAACTGAACAATAATTGCTCAACTGTGAGGTGCCAAAAGAGAGTGCTCTAGTAGCAGATCATCAATCAGTGTGGACTGGAAAAGTCCACACAGGGTTCAGGATAAAAATGGAGATTTGTGTGGGGACCCTGATGGAAAACAGGAGAGAGAGGCAAAGAGAAGAGAAGCAGCTTTCTGTGTGTTTGGAGAGGTTATGAAGGCTTCAGGAAATGAGGCTATGATAGGGATGAGAAAGGCCTTCAAGCCAAGACAATCAGTGTGTGAGCTGGACATTCCTCTACATGAAAATGTGAGGTACATGTTCTGGCTGACACGCAGAAGTGGACCCATTAAGGCACAGAGTTGGAAATCCGGGAGGGCTGGTAAAAAAAAATGTAGTAGAGGTAAGAACAGGGACTCTGTACGTATGTTGATGAAGGGTTGCTTTCACTCACCTTTTTATCCACTTGAGCAAACCCAAGGTGCCAAGATCACACAGCAACAAGAATATGCCCACAGTAGCATGAGATTGCTAGATATTCACTATGAACTTTTCCCCCCAAGTTTTTATTTAAATTCCAGTTAGTGAACAGTGTACTATGAGTTTCAGTTGTGGAATTTAGTCATTCATCACTTACATACAACACCCAATGTTCATCATAAATCCTTTCCTAATACCCATCACCCATTTAACCCATCCCCTTGCTCCCATCGCCTCTAGTATCCCTCAGTTTGTCCTCTATTGTTGAGGATCTGGTTTGCCTCTCTCTTTTTCACCCCCCTAAATTCATTTGTTTTGTTTCTTAAATTCCACATATGAGTGGAATCATATGGTATTTGTCTTTCTCTGACTGACTTTTTCACTTGGCATAATACTCTCTAGCTCCATCCACATTGTTGTAATTGCACTACTAGGTATTTACCCAAAGGATACAAAAATATTGATCTGAAGAGGCACCTGCACCCTGATGTCTATAGCGTCATTATGAACAATAGCCAAATTATGGAAAGAGCCCCCAAGTCTATCAATTGATAAATGGATAAAGAGGATGTGTGTATACACACACACACACACACACACACACACACACACAGGAATATTACTCAGCCATCAAAAAGAATCTTTCTAGTCACCTGTGAACTTCTTAAAACTGCACAGTATGATTTTTTTTAGAAGGTAGGTCTTAATTATTTTTACAAAGTAAGATGTCCCACTGAAAAAAAAAAAACATGAATTTTAGAGCTAAACAAACTCAGAATGGAAAAAATGAGTAACACAAAATGAAAAAGAGGAAGAAAGTCCAATTATAAAACGTATCTTCCAAGCAAAGTGATAATTATTCATTTTCATAATGTGCTTAAATTAAGGCTGTATAAACATGTGTTAAGATCAACTCTATGTTTTAATTTCTCTATACCATTATAATTAGTATTTGCCTTATTGTTCATTTTGTTTTATTTGTCACCTTTATCTTGGTTTCTCATATTTAAGGTCTGACAATTCAGCTATTGTCTGGTAACACTCTCAAAGGTTTTATTTGGCACCACTTATTATGGGCAGATGATAAAAGTCTGTGCTCATTTTTATCACTTCTACCTAACTCCTAAAGTAGACTACACAAATTCAATAAGAATCCAAATCTACTTATCTTCAGGGTACAATGCAAAATCCATCTATTTATTCAAGTCTTTGATTAACAGCATCTATATTTATGAAATGCTCTGGGCTCTGCAGGTGAAAATATTTTATATGAAGCTCAAGTATTATTAAATAATATTCCTTGATGCTATCAGTGTTTTGTGTGCATATGTGCAAGTTCAATAACTTTAGCCTCAGGTCTATTATTTTAAGTTTGTAAACTCAGAAAACAAGAAAATATCTTCTTTATGTAGGAATTTAACTTATTAACAAATCAGAAAAATTAATAAGATCAAAGTTATATCAAGAAAATGTCTCTGGTTATCTTGGTGTTTTGTTTCCCATTGAATGCTGGGAAGTCTGAAACTACTACTGAGTAACTATTAAATATTATTGGCATGTGTGTGTGTATATATATTTTTTCTCAATATTATCTGATACTCACACATACATGGCCCCATAATAGTTCATGTTCAACTTGAAGTAACATCCATAAACAAGGAACTTCTGACCATTGGAAAATTCAAAGAATAAGGTTTCCAACTCCATTGTGCATGAGACCTACATATTACTGACTACAATTATATTTTCTTTTAACCTACTCATGAAGGCACAAGGTTCTACTTTAACGAACGGTGGCAAGAAGTGCACTGAGCTGAACAGTAGTTGAGCTTCAGTCCTGTCTTTTGCTAGGTGTACATGTTGGAAAATATCTTAATTATTCTGAGCTTCCCTTTCCTCATCTCTACCACAGACATAATTATCTCCGACACTACCTCCCCACCCCCTGGCCCCACCACTGCCTGCCCTCACTGCATTAACATCCTGCCAGTTGATGACAACAAGGGAGGATGATGCCATCATCATCTGATGAGGATAGTAAAAATAGCTCTTACACATGAGGACTTAATTACTTGTTGGCCACTGTCCTCTATACTCTATATATACTCATTTAATTTTCACAACAACCTATGTGGTAGAAACTCTATTTTCAGTTTAGAATAGAGGTTAAACATTTGGCCTAAAGTCCAAGAGGTAAGTAAGTGGTTGGTATCCAAATCCAGGCAGTTTGACTCTGAGCTCACACTCCTAAGTGTCATGCTACTTTATGAAAAATGATCATGTCTATAATGGAACTATAAATTGCACTTTTAATCAATAAATTTACTAATCATTCCATTGCTGCTGACCTGAATCTAAATCTTTAATTGCTATTTTTGTCATTCTCTGCTTGTATGTGCAACATTTTAAAGGGATTTGAATCATCAAAAAATGTGATCCTTAAACTTGTGAAGAATATTGAATAGTTTTTTTTAATTTGAATTTCATTTGAAAAATTTTAGAATTAAGACCCAGACATTGAGGAGACTTCCTAATTACAAAGTTAAGTTGCTTTTAAGCTCTCACAGAATAAGGTAGAACTTGCTAGTCATGAAGCCAATGGACAACATAGCCAGGTTAGAAACTTGGGATGCCTGACTTCTACTCTTGTCTAAATGTTTAGCATTCTTGAACCTTTTCTCCAACCTAGGTCTCTCCCCTAAGGTCTTGACCAACCATATTTAACAAAATGAAATAAAGGTTATTATTTTGTTGCAAACCTACACCTCCTAAATTCCTTCTTCTGATTAATGTTACCAATACTTACTTCCTTAATCAAAAATCTATAAAGCTCTTTTCTCCCACAATCTCACATTGTCAATCAATTCCATAAAAATCTACCTTCAAAATACTGCTCAAATCTATTTATGTCATTCCTATAGAAATAAATCATTTGTAGGATATAAAATGTCCTCTGTGATTAAGGACCATTAACTTACCCACATCATTTCAACTCTTCCATATTTAGGCTACAACTTCCACAAAGATCCACTGTTCCTTATAGTTTAGCACAAGTTCCATGCCTTTGTGCATGAAAAGTTCTCTGCTTGGAACTCTTCCCTTTGTTATGAACACCTCCCTCCTTATCCTACATACTCCCTCCTCTAAGAAATTTCTCCTTACCTGTCCCCATCTTCGAATTCATGACTCTTTACTTTCTTGTCAATGCCTATATTATAGTACCTTTCATGTTGTAGGTTAAGGGTAATAAGTACATTTCTTTTGTGAGATTTAGATCTAGACTTTGTTCATTGAATAGGTTTTGTTTAATCCACAAAAAAGCCCATGGGCTGAAAGTATCATCCCCATTTTACAGATGAAATCCTTGAAGCAAGGAAGAGGTTAGAAGATTAATTCAAAAGTGATGAAAGTTTTAAATTTATTGATCTCAAAACCCCATACTCTTCCTATTTTACCATAGTACTTTCTTACATACTTGTATCTGTCTGTTCTACTGGCCACTGAACTCTTAAAAATGCAATAAACCGATCTTATTCAACACTGAGGCTGTAGGATCTGGTACATGGTCTGGCGTGCAACAAATGTCTGGTAAGTAAATGAATGAGCCCATGTATTGTTTGGCTCACCAAAATCCCACTGTTATTAACTACCATTTAAATAGAAATGGTCGCTTCATGAATATGACTAATAGGGAAAGAAGATTTGAGCAATGTTTATGAGTTTTTAATGTAATTTTTATTGAGTTTTTTGTATCCTAATTCATTAATATAAGAAATAAAGAATAATACTGGTATGCTTTATCTCCCAACATTATTCAAATCGGCCTTTTCCTTTCAATAAGATGCGTAGGATAAATTATTAATTTCTGTTCTTCCAGAAAGGTCCACCTGTTTTTTTTTTCACACAATAACCTAATAATGTCTTATAAAAATATTTTTTCATATAGTCTGTATACATTTGTGCAACCATATTTTGACCCTTCAAAAAGCAGTATTGGCAATCACTAAGTGATTTTTAAGGAATACAATAAAATCTGAAATGTCTTTAAGAAGGCAAATGTGTTCTTTGTTTTTTAGCCGAAACTTATCTTAAAGATAAGCTTATCCTAAGAACAGAGGCATCCTATGAAATAAATTCTCCTTTATTGAAATTAACTATTATGAAACAAGCATATTAAATTGTCATATATTATAAAGGACAGAGAGCTCCTAGCCACTGCAGAGCACCAAACAAAGTGTGTAATAGTCTCTATCCCAGGAACCCCTCCAACTTGGAGCGCAAAATTGAAGGGAAAAAGTGAATGCTGTGAAAATTAATGGATGAAAAGAATTATGAAGATTTTTAAAGTGGCTCAGAGAGAACCTTTTGGTGGAAGACATTTGGTATACATCTTCCATTCTTGAAATACTATGGCTGTTCTTTCACAAATATGAAGATCAGAGAGCATCAGAATTCAACCCTAGAAGTCAGATGTATTCAGGCTGAACTCTTGTCTCGGACACTTCTGTCAAGCCAGTATTTAGTAATTTCTTAGAGAATGCTCTGCTGATGGCATCATACAAATACATGAAGCAGTAATTCACTTGTCCAGCTGATACTTAGCATATAAGTCATGAGACTTAGCATTATCTCAACAAGTATCATCACCTCAATTTTTTAAAGAAGAAAGCACATGTGATAAAGAATAATAAAACAGTGTGGAAAGGAATGAAGCAAAAAGCAAATGCCCCTCAACTATCCCGTTCCTCAGTCTCTCATTACTGTTTCTCCAATACAACTCTGGATCCTGGTTTATGGCCATTTAGCTCTATAAAGAGAAATATGCCAATTATATACATAATGTAATCTTATTAAAAATAATTCTCTGGATCTTTAAAAATACTGTCATACTTTACTACCTTGAAAATATTTTCATAAGTTCCACATAAATATGCATTTTAATACCTATTTTTAATGTCTGCAACATATAGCTACCTTACTGTATAGGTAGCCTATTTAACCTGCCTCTATTATTATGTGTTTTTTTTTTTTTTTTTTTTTTTAAGAACAGGAGGGCAGGGGTAGAGGCAGAGGGAGAGAAAGCATCTCACCCAGGTTTCATGCATAGATCAGAGTTCAATATGGGGCTCAATCTCATGACCCTGAGATCATGACCTGAGTCAGATGCTTAACCCACTGGGCCACCCCAGGCATTCCCCCTATTTCCTTGTTTGGCTGTTACAAACAACATTGTATTACATTGCTGATTCGGTGACCATGTGAAGTTTTGATAGGTATTGCCAAATTGTTTCCAAAGAGTTAATACAAATTTACACTCACCACAAGCTTAAGAGAATGCCCATTTGCCCCACATCATCTTAGGACCCCTGCCTACTCTTAATAATGAAAGAACTCTGTTTTTATTACATGAGTTTTACCTCCTGGTATTTAACATATTTGAAATTAGAGAAATTAAGCATTTATCTAAAATGAAAATTATAACCATTATAATCATTTTTATGATCAGTAACCATAATCTGAACTTTCAACTAAGGTTCATAGATTAAGTAACCTAGTCAAAGCCAACAAAAAAATTAGTGAAAATAGCTTTGTTTTACATTTTTCTGCAGGTTGGCTTTAATATCAGCCTCAACAGAAGACCCCTGGATTTTCCTATCTGCTCCAGCTTTCAATCTGTTGTAGGATGTTTTGCTTGAAGTATACAAATAAAAGTGACCTCACACAGCAAATATATAGTTGGAAAAGGGCAGTGCACTTTAATAGCCCTTTCACCTATTTGCAGATACTCTTCTTTGATACTACACCAAAATTTGACAGTAGTAATTTCTAAAAATCATTGCAATGTAAAATCTGAAACTTTATCAAAACTCTTAATGTAATAACTCTTGCATTAAAATTTATTAGTTGAGACATATCCATCTTGTACTTTGAAGGGATCTTTACCTGTGCAGGACTTTGTAAACTCATGTACTGGTCAAACACCAGTCTTAAACTATGAAGATCTTCCAAATATTATCTTATGATACAATATTCTAAAATCCCATTTATATCACCACCCATTTTTCAGAAAAGTCTAAGTACTGAGAAGTTCTCAAGCTCATGGTACAAGATACAAGTTTTCCAACATTTGCAACATTGCAAAAAAGCTTAATTCTATAATTGACAACAAATATTAGTTATTTTCCTTGAAGTGATAAGTTCATTTCATTAACTTTTGAGAAGATATCGGTCAAATACCAAAGTCTGAATAATTATAATGTGTTAGCGACTCTTCCAAGTTAAAAATAGCATTACTAGAAGCAGTGGCTAGTTCAGCTGGCAACTCAACAACACTAGTACTTTAAGGCCACAACTGTACTTCAAAATGTAGCAAAATGGATTTATACATATTTCCCATTTCATCACACAAAATATATCACACTGTATCTAAAGGTTGAAACTTACAATTAGTAATTTTACTCCTTCATCAAGGAAATTCTTAAACTAAATGACAGGCTTTTGTTTTTCTGACAGTGTATGATGAAGAGAAAATAATTACTATTGGTTAAACTTGGTATCTTTACTTGTGCAGAGGCAACAAGAGCTTCCCTACCATTGCTCTTGCACTACCAGTGAAACTCAGTTACAAAGGCAAATAAGGTCTTAGTGTTCTTATAAAAATAGTTTTGACTTCCCAGACTTCTTAGAAGTATGTTAGGGATCCCCAGGGTTCTACCGACCATAGCTAAAAATTGCTACCTCTATCACTTCCACTTCAAAAGACAAGGAAACTGAGGTACATACATTAGGTCATCTACTCAAACGGTAAACAGCAAAGCCAAAATTCAAACCCACGCATTCTTACCTCGAGTTCTGGTCTCTTGAGGATGGTGCAGCTTAGAATATCTTTCTACCAGTTGGCAGTGCTGTTGCAAAGTTGTTTGTACTAAAATGTCACACTGGTCCTTGCTTTGCCCTCTCAGATTATAATATACATTCATTCATCAATCATTTAGATCTACTATGAGCCAGAGACTGAGCCCTACGATGGGGACGCCAAAATGAATAAGGTATTGTCCTCACTTTCAAGGATTTCACCATCGATTGGGGAGACAAATGTGTGAACCACTACCTGTAATTCAGTGTGATAAATGCCATAATAGTACACTGTACAAAATATTTTGGAAGCACAGGAGAGTGATTAATTCTGCCCCAGAAAGGGAGGAGGGGGATCAGGGGCTTACCAGCAGAAGTGCATTTTAGTTGGACTTGAAGGACAAATACATCAAATCCTTTTTTTCACAGGATAGTCCTTCACATACTTGAATACAGCTACTGTGCTTCCTGCTAAGTTTCCACTACTTCGTATTAAGTATCCATTGCTCTCAAAATGTATTATGAGGACAGGAAACAAATCCCTGTATTTTGGGAAAGGCCTTCTGAACATATGTATTGACCTTTCTTTTGCAAGCATATATTCACATCTATTAACAGTAACCTGTAATTAATTGTGAGAGCCAGAAAATTTTGCCTAATAACCAAACAGCTTATACTAAATTACAATCAGGACCAAATGTACTCAAGAAGCTGTTCACAAAGTGCCCCAATCAGACCTTTCAGTCACCTTTTTTTTTTCTTCTAAAGCAGAGGGCAGCAAACTTTTTCTGCAAATATAGTCAATATTTTACACTTTATGGGCCAGATGGCTCCTGACTCAACTATTTAGCTCTGCACTTAAAGTGTGAAAGCAGCCATAGACAATATGCAAATGAATAGGCAAGGCAGTGTTCCCATAAAACATTACAAAATAGTCCGCGGGTCACATATAACCCATAGGTCACTGTTTGCTGGTTGCTGCTGATTTCAGCCATGTTTCTTTTTGTATCCTTTTCCTCACTGCATACTGGAATGAACATTAGACTTGGAATTAGGACAACTGACTCTTAATTATGCCTTGCTAAAAACCCACTGTGTGATCTTAAGTCAGTTGGTTTACCACTGTTAGCTCTTTCTTGATCAAATCAACTATCTTTAGATTTTATGATACATAATGACCCTTTACACTAAAATCTGAAGATTCACTGCAAAGTAACTTTGTCCCCCCAGGTATTCCTATTTTATTCCATCATGGGATCAAAAGAGTGACATTGATTAAAAAAAAAAAAAAAACGAATACGACCTTAGGTGATACTAATAGAAATGTTTATCTCAAATGAAGAGACCCTGCTTCACTCTACAAAAGCATAATTCTGAGTAAAACACTAATAAGACTGTCCAGGGGAAAGCAACCCACGACCTAAAAAAATTTGGAAGTTTTAGCAAAAAGAAAGAACAGGGCAAAGAGTAGAAAGCAGAAATTCAGCAGGCATAATACTACTTTTTAAGTGCTTGGAATCAAGGATTAGAGCCTAATTAAAATATTCTAGGCTGGAATGATCACTCTGGTTCCTGGATTTTGACCAATCAACAATTCTATGCCTTCTGAACTGTAACTCTATAAAGTTATTGCTAATAACAGTGTTGAAATAACATGATCACTAATCTCATATTTGTATCACTGTGGAGTTTACATGCTTAAGCATTCCATCATTTGAGTTTCCGGCCCCATAAGACTGGAAAAGATAAGTATTACTACCTTTTTTGCAAGTAAGACGGCAGAAAATTCAAAGGCTTATATCGTCTCCCTAGAAGATTCTTGACTTAATGTCCTAAAAAGGGGCAGGGCTAGAGCTAAACTCCCAAATCAGATTAGACAATATAGACCGAATCCTGAAATCAGCACCAAATATTTTGTACAAGACGGTCTCTTTTATATCCTCAGGGGAAGGAGAGCTTGGGGGCAGTGGGATTTAACAGCTTAACAGCTTCAAAGCACTTCAAATTTGGAAATAGTTGTTTAGCATTTCACTTTAAGCTGTTAGTGTTCAATTCACCTAGTTTTTCTGCTAAGTGCTTCAATCAAATGTAAACGCTTTATTAATACACCTCATAAAATGTACAAGGGGGGTTCTATGCTAAAACAAATTCCGCTGGTAAGGGCTCTAAAAACATAAGGTATTCCTTCAATGTGACTGGCCTCATAGATAAAAGCCATATTCTTATAAAGATAAAATATAAGTGGCTGTGGGTAATTCAAATTGCTAAATGGCATGAATGGATTAATATTTTAATGCTATACTTGCCTTTTATCCAGACATAACTTTGAACATAATAAATTTGGTTTTAGAATGGAAATCCTCAAAATTCTGAATTTGGTTTCTTCTTTTGATATGTATAATTAAATCCACCTTTGAAGCCTCCTAAAGGTTATGGAGGGCAGAAGAAATGTATTTTTATTAAAATGAGTCTATCTGTGGCAGACCTACAGAGAAAACTACAAAGAGATTTGAGAAAGCAGCAACAAAGAAGCTAGATCATGCAACGACCCAATCTATTATGGATGAGGAAACTCCTCTTCACTGGCTTGTTGTTCCCTGGCAAAGAGGACGCCAGGGTGGAAACTACACTGGAGTAAATCATAGCTCGTGATTCCATCCTCTCCCTCATCCTCCATTTTGTCCATAGATTGGGTCAGGTTACTTATCACTAATACCTCAGACTACCTTGTCTGGGGATAAAAGTAAAAAGGAACCATCCGTGATGTGTTTAGAAAAGAGAAACGTTAGGGTCTACTTTTGCTTGGAGAAAATTGAGGGAACTCATGTGCTGACCTTGTACACAAATCTCAGGACTTTCTAGCAACACAGGGTGAGGCTCCTTCACTTTCCTGGGGACTGCCTCCTTCTAGAGCTTCAAATTCTCCAAAGGCTGTGGCTGGGAGAGAGCATGTGGGACAATGGTGTATGTTACATGTGAGTTTGTTTCTAAAATCAGCCTATAAGGCAAAAGTGACCTAAAAATCAAGAGATACTTGAAGATCCCTTATATTTTCCTTAAGGCATAGCAGGTATGGTTTTGCAAATACAACCTTGTACGTAACATACATAAATAAAATGCACAAAATGTACAGTTTATAGTAAAGAAGGCCATCTTGTAACAACAAAAAACCATGAATTATTTAAGTGTTAGAAGTACACTCAGTCCTGTGACAGACTAATATCATGAGGCATGCAACAATCCATTTGGTATCAGTCTCCTTAAGAAAAATGGAGGCTGACTTGCTTTCATTGTTCTTCCTGTTAGACCCCTTCTCTCCTTTTTGTTCTCATTCTTTCTTCCTCCCTTAATAGATCTCTCTTCCTGACTAGTTACATTCAAATTCAAGTAACAGTGGACACTGAGGTACCCTAAGGCATTCTGAGTCTTACAAGCATGCGTTTTTTATTGCCACTGTAACTAATTACCACAAACTTAACTCTGACCAAAGACACACTTGAAACAACACAGATCTGTTATCTTATGGTTCTGTAGATCAGAAAGTCTGAGGGGCTGCCCTGAGTCATCGGCTCTGGATTTTCCAAGGCTGAAATCAAGGTCCAGCAGACAAGGCTCTTGGAGGGAAATCCATCCGAAAGGTCATTCAGGTTGTGGGCTAAATTCAAGTCCACACAGCTGGAGGCCTTGGTCTTATATTTCCTTGCTGGCTGAGTTCCAGGGGTCTTTCTCAACTTCTAGAGGCTCCTAAGTCCCCTTTGTCCATTTTTTTTTCCCTTTGTCCATTTTTTAAAGCTAGCGGTGGTGGGTTGAGCCCTTCTCATGCTTCAAAACTCTCTGCTTTCCTCATCAAGCACCTCTCTCTGTGCAGTGTTCCATCCCACCAACCCAACAACCTCTGATTTTAAAGACTTCTGTGATTTTATTGGATTCACCTGATAAAACCTAGGCTCCTTGCCCTATTTTAAAGTCAGCTGATTACTAACCTTCATTTGGTGTGCAAAATGCTTTCACAGCAATTTCTGGGTGAGTCTTGGTTAAATAACATGAGATGGGAGTCTTGGTCTTCAGTATTCTGTGCCCCCCCACCACCACCACTGTAAGGACAAACTCTTGGTCTCTCAAACATACTTCCTTATAGCCCCGAAAATGTATCACACATCTAGGCACAAGTTGCAGGCTTTTAGCACTGGTTGCAGGCAGCCAAATTGGTAAATGAAAATTTGTTTGCAAAATGAAGAACCTGATGAAAGCGTATCAAAGGAAACATTTTGAGACATTACAAATATTTCAATAAAACCATAAAGAGGTGCAATATCAAGTGTAAAAATAAGCACACACTAAAGGAAGAATGCCCTGGCCTGACAAAGACAACCATAGAGAAAGAGCCTGCAGAAGCTTCATTGTTCTCTAGACATTTGGGGTCACTGATTTATTGAGAGGTGCCCAGGTGTTCCTTCTTGTCAGGTGAAACCTGAAGTGCTTCATGCTTTGAAACAAACAGAACTCCGAGTCTTGTTGGAGGCCTCACTGAAAGTCCCTAATTGAATCTAAAGATCCCAGCTGGAGTTTGAGAAACTTGCTTCCAAACTGACTTGACTTCAAAACCACTCTGTCATTCTTAGTGAGTGTTCGCACTGCGCTGTCTCTATCGTGGCACGTTCATGGGTTTTGCTAAGTAACGTCGGAGCAAAGTAAGCCATCCAAGAATTCAGGATTCCCAGCAGTTAATATATTTCTTGTCTAGTTGCCAGAGGTTTGTCTCCTCTTTTCAGACAAATCAGCCTCCCTTTATTGTTTCATTGTCTAAAAGGGGACTGCTGGTGATGTTTTGTCGCTTTACTTGGTCTGGGTGCCACTGGTCAACTCAGAACATTGTGAAACCCAAGTGTTGCGGGATGCAACCTCCCCTCCCCTCACAGTCACTTGGAACTAGGTATCTATCATGTGGCCTGCCAGTCAACCCTGGACAGGGATTTCGCTGAAATTTCACACTGACAATGCTGAAAAGTTTGTTTTCTCACAAGTACCACCAACCAACTAAGAATTCTTCATAGGGATTCCAGAAACCAGAAATTACTACATAGTAAGAGAGTGCAGAGGGGGAATTCAAATGATAGAACCATATGTAACCTGGAGATGACTTTTTTTTCTGACCTGAAAAGCTAACTTTAGGTAACCAGGCCAGTAGGAGGGAGGATTAGAGGAGGCTTTTCTAATCCTTCTAGTACATTTTCTGATCTGTTTTCCTCAGGGAACTTTAGAGATGATGTACAATGCTCCTCAAACACAAGATGTAATCAATACACCTTGAATGGCATTGCTTCTTATTTAACTCAAGGGCTGCAGAAAGTTTTTTGCATTGCTAACTCCCAGGAATGGGAGATATTCTCTCCAGCACACGGAAAACAGGAGTTCTTGGAAGTGCTCTAATCACCAAATCGAAGTATCCTTAATTAAGTGTGTCCTGCCACCTAGGGGCATTCTTAGGCCACTCTGGGGCATATTCAATTTCTAAAGACTTCAAAGTATATTCAGTAAGGCAAAACAATAATATTAAATCTTCAGCTTTTCCAGAAGTTCAACTTTAGAAAGACCCTTAAAAGCAACGACCATTTCTGGGCTTTTCCAATAAAATAACTTATGCATTGTCCATTGTATTTTATGTTATAGGATGCCAAACAGACCTGTGTGATGCATTTCTTCTAGATTTCAATTGTAGTGAGAGTTACTAATTGATGTCTCAGGTTTTATTCAGTCAGCAAGGATTTTCCTCCAGTTTGGTTTTAGTTTGAATTCCTTTGGACGGTACAAAAAGAGGCTGGACCATTCTCTCTGGTTCACACCTAGCCTCTTTACCTACTTTCCTACCATCCTTGGCCCTGAGCCCCGGAATAAATAAGGAAGCTCTCTTTAGTTAAACAATGGGATCTAGATAAAGTAAAATATTTTCTTTCTTTCTTTCTTTTTTTTTTTTGGCTTTAGCTGCCAATAACTTCAGAATTCAGCTTAGTGCTCATCTACATAAATAAATCCATTTGAAGTTGCTTCTATATCCTTTCTCCTTATACTTTCATTGTTCTGAATTTATATCAAATTTTCTGTTTTATTTTACTGCAATTTATTTTTAAAGCTTTCTCAAATCTTCTTTATAAATAATAAATAAATCTTACTTGTATTTTTAAAATAGGGGCTTATACAGAAATGTACCAGATGTGTGTTTCTTGCCTTAATAGAGGCTGCTCCTATCCTACCACAGTTGTCTATAATTTAAGACACAGCTGCTAGATGTAAATCAGACTTTATCCATCATATTAATACAAAAATCTAAGTGTGGTTTAAGCCTACATACCCATTACATACTGAAGGAGATTGTGACATGTCACCCCCCAAAATACCACTTTGGCATATTGAGTATTTTGAGCAGAAGACACTTAAGAGACAGCAGATGCAGAAAGGGCTCTCTGACCTCCCCCTTTCTACCTAAAAGCAGGTCAAAATTATCCCATAAGACACATCCACTCTCTGTAACAGAGAACATTCTTAACGCTGGAGACTAGGAATCTTTGGGAAAATAGATCTATAAACAAACAACAACCATAAACCCTATTAAAACAGCCCTTTTCTTTCATTAATTTTCCCCATACATATCCTAGTAATGTTCCCACAATTTACTACCCTTAACCCAAATTCTTTTGCTTGTCAAATTTGTCATCCACTGATTGGGGGGAAAAAAAAGTATATAAGCTCTAAGTTCTAACTGCTTCTTTGAGTCTTTGATTTTTCTTATGAGGTGAGGACTCTCCTGTGCCTGTCAAAGTATTCAATAAAATTGGATGTTTTTTTCTTGTTGATCTGTCTTAGGTTAGTTTAATTCTCAGGCCTAGTCACAGAACCTAAGAGAACAGAAGGAAGATTTCCCTCCCTCACAATACATATACATTTACATAGCATATATGTATAAAAATTAGCCCAAATTAGTCCTGCAAGGAAGTGTCTAATCATTGTTCTTGCAACCAGTCATAAGGGAGAGTGACAATAGAACAAGAGACAACTGCTGGAGGGAAGAAATCTTTGTCTTCCTTCTAACTGTGTTACCAGTATAACATTTTTGAACAAACAACTGTAACTTTTGTGCTTTGGTATTTATTATATAATCAGAAACTTGTGAATATCACCCAGGTTGAAGAAAAGAAAATTATAGCATGTGACAGCACAGGGCAGGAAAGTAGACAAGGGTTAGGGTTTCCTCCTACAAAGAGAAATTGTAGAAATTAATAAAAAAAACAAAACAAAACAGAAAGCACTAGAAGAATTGATTACAGTCAGCAGTGGTGATCTCAGGGATCCTGACGTTATGGAGCAAAGCAGAACCTGGTTCCGTGACATGAGTGCCTTTTGCCACCAGCCAGAAGGCCATGTGCTTTCCATGGAACCAATCAGCCTCAAAGAACAGACTGAGAGCCATCTGTTAAGGGTGGGCTTCAGGTAGAAGGCCTCACGTGGAAATTTCTTCCTGGATATGGACATGTCATCAGGGCTCGTAATGCCACCATAAGAGTAACTCAGAAGGAATAAGTATGTCAAACAGGTAACACATCACCTCCAGCACTCAGAGCAGGAAGAGCAAAATGGATTCTTGTCGCAAAAAGGCTCAAAAAAGATATGGCCCAAGGACCCATGTTAGGGAACACTGTGCAAGAATGTGTCTGGATAAGGTTAGTGTGATCTGTCATTGTATACTGAAGAATACAGGTGGTTATTACCTGAGACCAAAGGTCTCATCACCTACCTAATGTGGGGTGTGGCCGAGCTTTTTATAAACTGGATAGTTTTGTCCTCAGAAGTCTTGGGTTATCAGACAAAGACTTAGAAAAATGCCAAGAAGTTAAACATCTCTGGCTTATCAACCTGTTCTCCCCAATGTAGAGAACCCTGGGGCCACGCACAAACAGAAACCGAAGCAAATGACCAGGGGTAGCAAAGCCAGAAAAATTAGGTTATTTGGCTATAAATTTCTAATTATTTCTCCAACTGACACATTTGCCTTTGTTCCTAAAGATAGTTTTGTGCTAAAATTAGCAGCTGTTTTTCTTTTCCTAAATAGTTTCCCCTACTTTGTGAATTCAACTGGATAGGAATGAGATCTATTATTTTTGTGTATATGAAATTATTTGACAAATGCTAAATAATAGATTAGAAATTTTTTTTGATTAGTATTTTTTTTAATAACCCTGTTTATTATTCTCATGGTCTATTTTCTCTTGTTCTTCTCGTTTAACAAATCTTTCCTTTAAATGCATCACATTGGGGGGTTGCTATCTACCTGGATGGGTCATTGACTTTGTAGAGCATGGCATATGCTGAATTGAACACTGTAATTACATTTAGACCTAGGGCAACACCCAATTGTTCATTCTCATGTGAATCTGGAAGCACCTACAAATGACATATATTAATGAAATTACAGATCCTGTGGTGAGTTAATAGGATAACAAATCTCAGTCAGTATTGGATAAATTGGGGTGGGGAGTAGCTGAACTCTCTGTAAACATATGAGCTGGTGTGATGGAATTCCTCTGGAAGCAGTTAAGAAATGATAAGTTTGAGTTAATATCAGTCCCTGTGTTCTCATTGTTCTGTCAACCTACTCGATTCATATGTTCCAGCTAGTTGTTTCCCTGAATTTCTCTTAGGGTAAGGCCTGAACTTACAAGTATTATTGTAATTTGGGGAGAGGGAGCATACACATAAACACACATGGCAAAATTCTCTCATGCATCATAGATTATTAAAGATCCCCTTAAAAACCTCTGTGACACTAGACTTCTGTTTACTATGCTCACATTTCAGGTGGCTGATATGGTATGATGAAACATAAAGCATTAATGGAAGTCTATTTTATTTTTAGCCATCAAATTGGAAAAAAAAAAAACATGGAAGAGATTGATAACATCCAGAACTAGCAAGGATAACTAGGGACACAGGGAAACTCTCATTCACTGCTAGTGGTCATGTTTACCATCACCACCTTTCTGGAAAGGGATACAGTAACACATGCTATAATTTAAAGGTAGAGATACCTTTGAATCAGCAAATCTCAGGTTGGGAGATGTTTTTGTACATATTTAAAGGAACATACATAAGGATTCATGTCCAAGGTTGCTTATTCCAGTACCGTTAGTAATGGCACAAAACTGGAAACAGGCTGAATGTTCACAGTAGAGGAATGATTAAATATAATACACCCGTGTGGAATATTATACAGCTATTAGAATGAATTAGATCAACAGGTATGAGCATCAGGAGAATGTCTATGATGCACTGTATAAAGAGAAGCCAGTTGCATGATGCATGTGTAAACTATCATTCCAATTTAGGAAGAGGAGGGAAAAGGAGTGGGGAGGAGAAAAGAGTGGAGAGTAATGGGGGGTGCGAGAGAAGAAAGAGATGAGTATAGGAAAACATAAAAATCTGTTTATGTATCTATTTTTATATGAGCATAGAGAAGGGATGCTTAGCTGCAGGTAACCACCTAACACTGGGCATTCAGAGTAATAACACAGTAGGAGAGAAGGTAAAGTTATAAATGTTTCTTAATACAGCTCTGTAGAGTATTACTTGGCTACAGAGAACGTGAATAATCTCTGTTGTCTTTGTTTAAAAATAGCAATAATTAAATGTGAAAATGACAGAGTGATTATGACCATGTACGGACCCTCAACTACCTGGTGAGAAGGAACCAATTTTTGGTTCAGTGAAGCTTTAAGATGGCCAGAGTGGAGTTGAGGGTGAAGGCTAAAAGCTGCTTTCCTTTCTAGCAGGAAGTCCAGCCTGGTCTGGACATGAAAAGGCCTGGAAGGCCTGGCAATTGAGTCTTCAATTTCTACCTGTAAATTTCAACCTATAGATTAGGAAACATTCCTGTTGACAGGCCAGCAGACCATGGAAGACCATACTGCTTCCTTCCCCATACTAGGGGCACCCACATTGTTTTTGCCTAATAATCCCTGAAATAATCGAATGCCACTGTTCTTCCAGGACAAGCCTTGGCTTAAGATATATGCTTATTGTCTTAGGAAGAAACAGTAGTTAGAATTTTTTAAAGACTAGTTCCTAGCCCCTTAAATAATCACTTTCAGTGAGCAGCTATCTGTGCCTTTAATCATATATTCCCGGAGTATCTCTGAACATGCATTCCAAATAAATGTAAATTTATTTATAACTAATATATATGTTCTACTGTCAATCAATAATTTAAGTAGGCTCCACATCCAGTGTGGGGCTTGAATTCACGATGCTGAGATCAAGAGTCACATTCTACACTGACTGAGCCAGCCAGGTGCCCTGTTAATCAATAATTTTACTTAATATTTGATGAAGAGAAATAGTAGGTATTTTATTATTTTTTCCTAATGCATCCCTGATGGATTGTTCTTTTTGTGTGTGTGAAGTGTATAGCCCTCTTTGGGATCTATGGCTTTATATGTACTAATTATTTATTAAATCCATTTATACTTTCCATTAGAAACAGTTAATTCATTTGACTCAGAAATCATATCATAAGGATATCTGCCATTCAATTGTTGTTCTTAATGTAGCCTTAAATGTTTTGAAAACTAGTAATTTTATTTCCCACGAATATTCAACATTTTAGATCTATTAAGATGTCCTTATTAATATGGCTGATAAAACACCGCAATCACTGCATTCTTCAAAGATCAGGTCTACTGTGGTTCAACAAGTCATGTCAGTGCTGTTGTTTGACCCTGAAATCCCTTGAGTTGAGCCATCCTGATACACAAAAGTCTAGACTTAAAAAATAAATTAGGAGATAAAGGTTCACATTAAAGGATTCTTTTGTTCGGTGAAGAAAAGATCTTGGGATATCTCTAAATAACTAACTCCATTAGTTATTTGCAAAATGATGTTATTTACATATGTTAGTTATGGATAGACAGCAGTAGAAACAGCATTCATTAGGTCTCGTAAACAAGCCTAGCTAGTCAAAACAAAAACAAAAAAAGTCTATTAGACTAGTCCAGGTTATGCGGAAAGGCTAATTTATTTTCAATTTAGGTTAATACAAATGTCATTCTCTGTTGACCTGGGTACATATTTATCAGAAATCATATTTATGACAGCAAAGATCAGTCCCTACAAAAATATGTTGGGTATGCCTCCCTGAACTCCTGTCTCCTCCTATTGTTATCCCCTTTCCCAAGTATTCGAATAGATATATGCTCAAATTAATGGCGTGAGAAAGAACAATGAAGTTTATTTAAGCCCTTTATGCCCCTACACCATCAACCAGAATTAAGCAAATATATTTTAGTAAGTTGAAACCTTTAAAGACTTTATCATTAATTCAACATCTCTGAAGCTAGGTCATCCCTGTTTGCAGGAGTGTCTGCCTCCCGCACATCCATCTCCTCTCTTTCTCCATCTTGCCCTATGCTTGTGGCTGCAATCTTTGACAGAATATGCTGACTGACTTCTTTGCCTCTGGTTTTTGTTTGGGCTTAGACAATGGCTGGCCGATGAAAAGCAGTGGGAAGGCATCAGAGGACGAGGCTCCCTTTCTTCTGGGCTTCAGTTTTGCAGTAGCTGAGCTCCTCTAAAGGCCACAGCTCTTACCAGCAGTTCCTTCCTTTAGCTACAACTCTTGCAGATCTCTTCCCACTTCTCCCCCTCCGACCAAGGCACAGTAATAGCTCCCTGCTTTTGCTAGCCCAAGAATACTTCACAGTCCTTGTTCTCCCTATCTCAGCTTCTACCTTCATAAATGACCCCCTTAGTAAATACCCCACAATTACACCAATTAAGCAAGCCATCTATTTCTTTGTGGGATCCTGACTGACCATACATATGTATGCAAAAAGAAAAAAAAAATCTACTAAGGGCTCCAGAACACATAAAAATAAATTAGAAATCGATTCCGCTCAAACAGTTTAAAATCTGGTGTAGGAGATGAGTGTGGTTCTTCTGATATCATTGGCTAAGGTCTGTTCAGATACAACTGAGAAGGTGATAGTATTGTCACATTAATGTAGGTGATAAAAAAGAAAGAAAATTCCATGGGATGACTTGTTATCTCCTGATTGGAATAATTCATGTTTACATATGACAGAATGAAACTGTATGTAGAAGCACTTTAACAATACTTTAAAATGTCTATAAAATTCAGTGTGATAATTGAAAGGGCAATTAAAAATTATGTGCCTTGCCCCAAATAATAATTTCATATAGACTTACTTTATGAAAAAACATCTTGTTTTCTACATATTTTTTAAACTTCCGCATATAAGCCCACATACCAGAAGTTACTTTCATAGGATTTTTTAAATAATCTGGAATTTAAAAGGGATACATTTTAGCAATTTGGTGGGGATATGCTCAATTTTGTTACTAATTTGATTGTAGTAAACAACTGGCTGTGTTCTTACAGTAAAAGACACTAAGCTTTCAAGCAAAAAGGATACTATTTAGTGCTTGTTTAATTCAAGGGTCCCTTCAACAAACTGGAAAAAGTAGCACATTTACATTTATAGTTAGCTTTAGATTTTAAAGCTCTAGAGGTAAATTAGCTGGGTTAACAAGTGTATAACACCTCTCAATAGAACATTTACTTCAAAAACTTTAACCGAGATTTATATTTTGTCAATATATAAACAATTTTTAAAAAAAGAGATGGCTCTTATCCTTACAATTTGTAAGGGGAAATCTTTGCATGGAAATTACTGATAGATTACAAAGTGGGATCATTTCTCTATAGGTATTTCTTTTTAGACAACTTACTTGTTGTCTAGGCTAATCTAGAATCATCTAATTTAATTGGAGTTTAGACAAATATTCCTACATGAAAATGCTCATGCTTGCCTTCCAGCTTCCTCCAGCTTTTCTTTTATCATAATAGATTTGTCATTCATACTGCATTTCAAATCAAAATTTACATGACTTCAATAGATACAGTAGGAAATTAAAAATATTGAAATACTATCCTTGAAGTTTTCTTTTAAAAACTATAGAGTTTAGGAGAAAATTAATGTGTAGGTAAGAGCTACTGAGTACAGGTTGGATTATATCTGGACTGGCAAAGGAATGGTGCTGAAGTATTTGCACAGGTAAGTGTAAAAAACGAGCACATGATCAAATCCTCTAAGAACAGAAGAAAGATTTTAAAACTTGCCTCTGTCCCAATGGCCTGGTTTTCAAAAGGGCACAAACATAAATATGTCTCAGTTAAAATAAACACTGGGCCAATAAATCTCAAATTCATAAAATACACTCAAAGCTTTGAACTGTTTAGCCTCAAGTGATACATTAGCAGTACAGACATACATTAAAGCATTTAGCATGAAAACCATCCACTATAAAATAGGGCAGAGACACATTAAATATTCTTATCAATCTCAAATCCAAAAGGATTACAATTTAGAACATATGCAGGATCAGTTATGCAAAATGGACTCAACAGCTTCCCCAATAATTTTCTCACTATTTGGGGATTTTTTTTCCTCCTCTACTTCTGAATCAGCTGAACAGAACGAACAGAAAGGAAATATTTCAATAATTTATTTTTGTTTATTTGGCTAGAATAGCAAATCATGAAACACTCACTGAACATAATTAGCTCCTCTACACTGTGATTCCAAATCTCTTTGAATACAGGGCCAGCTGACCAGATGGTGTGCTGTAACATAATGCCTTTGAAATAGAGGCTTGAGTTCAGGTTCACAGGCCACAGGACAACAGAGGCAGATTGCGACGTGCAAGTGATATATTCAACTAGGAAGGACCTGGGCTGCCAAGAGCTGCCGTACTTTGCTGCCAAAGGGCAAATCAAATGCCATCTTCCTTACGCCCCTGCTCTATCTTAGTATGTGGCTGCTTACTGTGTTTTTAACCTTTTGGGGGTAGGGAGGGTAGGGCAACTTGGAGAGGTCAGAGAGACAAAAAAGGTGGGGAAACAAGTCCCCAAAAATCAGTTTCCAAAATACTCATAACCTGTTATGCTGAGAAAGAATATGTGGGCATTTGAAAATGATGGGCCATTCCTCTAAATTACCTTGTATACAAAGGGATTTTCTTAGAAATCTTATATTGCTCTTAATTAATGAAACTGATTGGTTAGCAGTCTGCCTTATGACTAAGTCTGACAGAGCTTAATGGAAGAGAAGCTTAATTGCAGAAAAGCAATGGAAGAAATTCATTAGAGAAGTCTTGAAACCTGAAAATTATGGGCAAAGCAGGCTACTCGAATGGAAATTGAGCAATTTAAGATGTCTTAATTAGATTTAAAACCAGAGCTTAGAAAAACTAAATTAGCTCTATCGAATCAGATAAAAAAAATCTAAGATAAAATGCATGGTTATTATTGGATTACTCAAGATAGTCTGTATAGCACTGTGTTGGTGATTCTACAAGTTAGCTTTTATGAGGAATAATATAACAACAACGAAAAGACAAAGAAGATACCAAGCATGAACTTTAAAAGTATTGCATTTATTCCTAACCTCACAGTATAGATTTTAAGATGTTTTAATAACTGCCCCCTGCCAAAATATCATTAAGAAAAGAAAGAAAAATGGGACGCCTGGGTGGCTCAGTGTTTAAGCACCTGCCTTCAGCCCAGGGCCTGATCCTGGAGTTCCCAGATAGAGTCTCACATCGGGCTCCCTGCATGGAGCCTGCTTCTCCCTCTGCCTGTGTCTCTGCCTCTCTCTCTTTATCTCTCATGAATAAATAAAATCTTTTAAAAAAAATAAAAAAAGCAAAGGAAAGTTTAATTTCAACTCTGCTGGGCAAAAAAAAATAGAAGAAACAAACCAAATATTCCAATTTATTATTCATTTGAGTTAAAATTTATGCAAAAGACTGATTCAACAAAGGTGGTAACAGTATGAGTATTGAGAGGGCCAAAGAGTCTAAGAATAATATATTTAGTAGATAAGCATGGGGCATCAGGATTAACAATAAAGGGAGTGGAAAGGAAGAGAAAAATATCTACAGTATGCACAATTCTAGAGCTTGTCACTCTTTCATTCATATTCACTGGACAAGTAAGTCTCAGGCAGCATGCTGAGAATACATCTTGGAACAAAATATTGAAGGTTCCTGCTCTAATGGAGAATAAAGGCTGGTAAACAACACAGGCATTAAACAAAAATAACATAGATAAATATAAATTATACCTGGAAATGAGTACCATAAAATGTATAAAGTCACCAGTATAAAGGTGATACTAGGGAAATGTGACTTGGAGGCAGGCCTGGAGGAGGGAGTGATGTTCAACCCAAGACCTGAAACTGGAGGAAGGAAGAGCTAATCACTCCAAAGGGAAGAATGCCCCTCTGAGGGAGCAGCCCTGTGGAGGCACCATATATTTGAGGCGGAAAGGGTGGTCAGGGTGGCTGAGGCATGCTGCATGAGGTGCATGGAGGAAACGGAGGACAGAGGAGCCAAATGAAGGGTAGGGGCAGCCGGGTGGCTCAGTGGCGTGATCCCAGGGTCCTGGGATCCATCGAGTCCCATGTGGGGCTCCCCGCAGAGAGCCTGCTTCTCCCTCTGCCTATGCCTCTGTTTCTCTCTGTGTGTCTCTCAAGAGTAAACAAAATCTTTAAACAAAGGAGGGGTGGGTAACAAACAAAGGGACTGCAGGCTAGTAAAGATTGTGGATTTTATGCCAAGGTTTATCATCTACATGAAGCATGGAGATTGGATGGGTTTAAGCAGAAAGGTGACATGATTAGATGTGGGTTTTTAAGAGAGTGCAAAGCCAACAGTGAGCCAACAGTATTGCAAAGCAGAGGTCTCTGGATTCCCAGAGCACACTGGTTAGTGTATTCATTTAATACTCATTTAAGAACCATTTTTCAAAATCTATTGTTTGTTGGTTCCACTGAAAAAGAGAGAAATGCAAAGACTGATAAGGCTTGAGAGTTTGCTCTCAGGAAATGTAACAAACCATTAAATAAATATTATTAGAGGTAAATGCACATTTAGAAGTATGTATAAAATGCTAAGGGAGACCAGGGGAAACACTTCGCAGAAGTGATAAACTTTGATCTGGGTCTTGTAAGGCAGGAAGAGAGGAAAAATATCCCAGGTAATGGCAAAATGATGCAGGCATGCAAGAATATGGAATGAGGGCACCTGGGTGCCTCAGTCTGTTAGGCGGCCAATGCCCGACTTCTGCTCAGGTCACGATCTCAGGGTCATGAGACTGAGCCCCATGTCAGGCTCCATGCTCAGCAGGGAGTCTGCCTGAGATTCTTTCCCTCCCTTCTGCCCCCCACCCCTGCTTGTGTCCTCTCTCTCTCGAAAATAAATAAATAAATCTTTGTAAAAAGAGAAGAAGAGGGACGCCTGGGTGGCTCAGTGGTTGAGCATCTGCCTTCAGCTCAGGGCATGATCCCGGGTCTGGGGATCCAGTCGCACATCGGGCTCCCTGTGGGGAGCCTGCTATGTCTATGTCTCTACCTCTCTCTCTCATGTCCCTCATGAATAAATAAATAAAATCCTTAAAAAGAGAGAGAGAAGAAGAATATAGAATGGAATGGAAACAAAAAAGGTTCAGGAGTACTAGATCTAGAGAAAAGTATGGAACAGGGGGATGGGAAACAACTGGATTGGGATATTTTAGCTACTAAGGGATTTGAATTTTATTCTATGGTTAATGAGGAAACTGAATGAATTCAAGCAGAATTCAAGTCAGATGACATATTGTATTTTAGAACAATAATTCTAGACCCATGGTAAAGGCTGATGGAAGAGGAAAGCTTTAGGGAAAGGAGTATAGTTTAGAAATTTTTGTAGTAGTCTAGAGAAGAGATGCTGTTACCAACTGAGTATGTAGTAATGAATTCATATGTTAAAATCTAACCTCCAGTGTGATGGTATTTTATATATAGATACACATTTATTTACTTATATTTTTACATATATATATATATGCATACTTTACATTTTTATTTATTTAAATAATCTCTACACCCAATGTGGAGCTTGAACTCATGACCCTGAGACCGAGAGTCATGCACTCCTCCAACTGAGCCAGCCAGGTGCCCCTCCACTGTGATAGTATTAGAAGGTGACATCTTTGAGAAGTGATTAGATCATGAGAGTAGAGTCCTCACAAATGGATTAGTGTCCGTAGTAGCTCTCTTTCTGCCATGTAAGGACACACCAAGAAGTTAGCAGTCTAAACCCTGAAGTGGGGTTCTCACCAGAACCCAACCATACCAGCACACTTGATCTCAGATTTTCAGTCTCTGGAACTGTGAGAAATAAATTTCTCTGATTCAACCCGGTCTAACGTAACCAGGTCTATGTTATCTTGTTACAGCAGCCACAGCTGATGAAGACAGGAAAGGCATGACCCAAGGGAAAGTATGGAGATGCCAAGGATGGACAGAATTGCTCTCAATTCCTTCACATTTCTATCTTGGCTCCTCCCACGATGAACCTATAGACAAGAATTTTACAGGAGAGCCACGAGGTTCAGTAATCTGCACACCAAGGGCAGTATAAGAGCCCCCGAGGTCAGTATGTAATAAGGAGGAATAGAAGAGGGGTCCCAGAAAAGGAGACCAGGGAGCCCGAAGCATAGATTTCCGACTTCCTCATTTTGTCTACAAAACTGGATGGCTTCAGCTTCTATCTGCAAACTCTCATTAGCTGAGATTTTAAAGTGGCACGTGCCACAACTCCTTCGTTTCAACCTGGCATTCAAGAAAGCAGCTGCTTCACTGCCAAAACCTGCCCAGACTTCTCTGTCTCCCCTTCCTTTCCCCCTTCTCCTCCATTAATTGTCTATCATTTATTTGCATATCTGTCTTCCTCAGCACCTAGCACAGTGCTTAGCAAGTAGTGTTCACTGAATTAATATTGGTTTAATGTTTATTTATGAAGATAGTAATTGATGACTGAACGGATGAATGGAAATACACATTATTTATTTTTCTTTCAGTCCAAGAGCTTTTGAAAGTTCTGCTCCCCAATCCCCAGATTCTGATTTAATTTAATGATCTAGGGTGGGGACTGATCATCAATATATATATATATATCTTTTTTAAAGTCCCAGGTCATTCTCCTCTGCAGCCAGGTGAAGAACTTGTGTCCTATAAAATGACTGACTTTGTTGAGAGAGAATCAGAATAAGAATAATGCCTAATAAGGAAATAAATTCAGGGGGGAAAAAGACACATACCAGTTATTGCCTAATAAGGAAATAATAACGCCTAATAACGAAATAAATTCAGGGGGGAAAAAGACACATACCAGTTAAAACAAATCTGGAAATACAATATAAAATAAAACATAAGACTGAATGCTCAAAAGTTAGAAACTACACAACAAAAGACAGATTTTCATCCTCTGACAAGGGAGATGATAAACAAAATTAAAAGATGAATGAAAACTGGAAAATACATTTGTAAACTTAGACAAACCCTTCTTATTTATAATCTGTATAGTAAGTGAAAACATCAAAAAGAAAATACCCTCTATAAGGAAAACAGAAAAAGATACAAAAAAACAATTTACTAAAGGGAAAATGAGGATGATCCATAAACATGTGAAAAGATGTTCATCCTGACCAAAAGAAAAAGCAAGCAAGCAAGCAAGCAAGAAAGCAAGAAAGAAAGAAATCAAATAGAAACTAGGAAAACAAAAAGATTCGTTTGTTCATTTGCCTATTAGATTGGCAGTAATTAGAACACTGATTAAGTCTGGAGTATGAGATTAAGTTTTATTTTTGGTTCCTTGGTAGAGCATAAATGTGTATAAATTTTGCAGAGGGAAAATAAGTAATAATTGTCAATAAACAATAAAATTGAAAATATATATTCAATGATCTTGAGACTGTGATTCTTTAACTTATTTTCAGTATATAATTTGTTAAGTCCACATAGATTTATGTAGCCAAACAATCTTTCCACTATAATTCATGATGGTAAAAAAATAAACGTTCAATGCTTCTTATAAGCCACTTCAGGTTTACTAAGTTTGATGCAGAAGAGGCGTCATCCAAGTACTGCAAGATGCAGAGAGGAATGAATGTCTGATGAGAACACTTTGACCAACGGGAGATGAAACTCAACAGATGAACTACTCTCCCTTCCCTCCATGTCCTGAGACAATATTTATGCTGCTTCTTAGGAGTTCTGCAAGACTAGCAATCAGTTGGATACTGAGTGGTTAACTCAATGAATCAACCTCATTTTGGTTCTTCTTGTCATCCTTGTCTCACTCCCTTTCTCTCTCTCTCACTTACCCCCTAGGACTAGACTAACCCATAAAGTCATGGCACAAAATCTTTTGTCTCATACATTGCTATCTAGGAATTTCCAGGTTAAATGGAAAGTCTAAATGTCCATCATGAGGAATTGAAATATGCAGAAGTTAAAAAGGATGAGATTCCTCCATTTATTTTCATATGTGCAACAGATTGAATTTTCCAAAATGGCCTACCAATATTTTGATTTCACATTCTCTTCTAGAATATTGATCCTGTCCTATTAAGGATTAAATCTACTTCCTCTACTCCTGAACCTATCAGGCCTTTCGGAGTGACTGACTCATGAAATCCAGCAAGACCAATACAGTGGCTTCTGAGGCTATTCTATTAAAGGGGATACGACGTCCACCTGGTTCTGTCTCTCTCTCAAGACACTTGCCTTTTGAAGAAAAACACCATTTTTTTAAAAGATTTTTTTTTTATTTGGGAGAGAGAGAGAAGCAGAGACACAGGCAGAGGGAGAAGCAGGCTCCATGCAGGGGGCCTGATGTGGGACTCAATCCCGGGTCTCCAGGATCAGGCCCTGGGTTGAAGGCAGCGCTAAACCGCTGAGCCACCCGGGCTGCCGGAAAAACACCATTTTGTGAGGAAACTGTTATGTCAGAAACTGTGAAGGGTCTGAGATTTTACCTACTTGCAAGTAAATGATTTAGTCTGGCACAGTATGTGTGTCTGCATGCATGCATGTATGTATACAGATATACCCATGTATCTAATATTATAAATATTATCTGATACACACACACACACACACACACATACACGTAGAGACAGACAGAAGACATGAGGCCTCTGGGTTAGAGATGAAAACTATTATAGCAAAAGCATCAACCAGAACAACATCTTATGTGTTTCCCAGCCCTAGTCCCACCCTGCAGGATGACACAGTAATGGCCAGATGGTACCTACATAGGCAGTGGAGTGTATCATAGGATAGAAACCCCCAAATTAGGAAACTCTGATCTTAAACAGACATGCTGGTGATGTGCCAATCCTCCCTTCAAGAGAGAGAGATTGGCTTTATCTCTGTTCTGGAACATAATCAAATCTTCAGGGGCGGAGAAAGACGAGTTTTTATATTTACTACCCTGATTACCTCCAGGGAGAGAGAGAGACAGAGAGATACCTCGAAGCTTTACCATCTCCTGGAATATCCCCTTATAAAAACACTTCTAAACTGGCTGTTATGATCTTTGTTCAGAGGACCAGGACCATATAGAGACATGAGATACTCATGGATCATCATCTCCCAGGCCATGTGGAGAGTCCAAGTGGAGATGTTCCATGGGGAGGCACAGCCAAGAACCATCATCAATTGCCAGATACATGAAGTGAACAAGATTTTTACTTGTTGGCCTTAGACTTTGAGCCATTCCGGCTGATGCTGGGTACAATAGAGATGGGCTGTCTCTGGTGAGTCTTCCCCAAGACTGAGGATGCTACTATTGTTTTTAATCCTTAACTGCATCTTCAGCTGGTTTGTTAGGCAGCAATAGATTACTGGAACAAAGGAAAATGTCATGACAAATTAAACAACATAAGCAGTTGCAGAATGAAATGAATAACTTGGTTTTGATTAAGACATATACCTGAGTATGCATAGACAGACATAAACGGAAAGCAGATAAACACAAAAATATGATGATGATATACCAAAATGTTTAATTTGGTGGGACTTGAAACTTCTACTTTGTCCATATTTGTATTTATTAATTTTTTAAACAAAGACATGTATTAGTTTTATCAGAAAAAAAGATTTTTGCTTTTGTAAAAGAGTATGTATATACCTTAATCTTTGAAGTGTGTGTTCATATGTCTTTGGTTTTCCTTGTATTTTCCACCCGCCCTCCCCACCCCACTAAGTTTCTATAAAGAGTAGGCATTGAGTACATATATAGTGATGTGAGGTAATTAGGATAGCAGTGGGAATGCTTTTAGACAGTAAAAGCTGGTTTCTTTTAAAGTAGAAATGTCAGGCCATTTTTCTACAGCCTTGGTTACCATGTGAGATGATAGGACCTTTAGAGAACTTTTAAAGAAGAAAGTGCTCTCCCATATATGAAGATAGATAGCACTGGTTCTATTATTATTTCAAAACTTGATCTTGACTATCATGTTCCTATTTTTCTCTCTAGAAGTACCTGTTGAGAAAAGATTTAAGAAATTCTAAAAATTGAAATGATAATTCTTAAAGATAAAATGCTAGATACAATGACTTTACATAGCATTTTTCATGAAATAAAAATTCAATTAAAGATACTTTAAAGCAAAGTAGTCAATAATGACTATTTATGTAGGTTATCTAGCAAACTTGTATTTCATTGGAAAATGTACTTTATTATGAAATAGCCAAAGAAACTATAACTTCTATTGTAAACAATAAAAAATCTGTATGGACTTCAGTACACCTTATAAATGCTGTCCTAACATTAGACAGAATTTTTTTCCTCATTAAAAGTGTGACTCACTGGAGCATTTGTCTGGCTCAGTGGGCAGAGCATGTGACTCTGGATCCCCAGGTGGTGAATTCAAGCCCCATGTTGGGTATAGAGCTCACTTAAAAGAAAGAAGGAAAGAAGGAAAGAAGGAAAGAAAGAAGAAAAGAAAGAAAGAAAAGAAAAGAAAAGAAAAGAAAAGAAAAGAAAAGAAAAGAAAAGAAAAGAAAGAAAACAAATGTATATTTAAAGTGTAACTTATTATTTACTAAGAATATTTTCAAATCAAAATGAAAACAAAAGAATGTATTTCTTATAATCATCAGTAAATAGTCCCAAATTCTTAAAACTAATTAGTTTTACTAGTGAGGTGCATATGTTTTTTAAACATGTGCATTCTAATATTCTACAGATATATGATACTACCATAAATTTAGAAAAAAATAATTAACTACCTACTTTTCCACTTAGCACCCTATACTTTCTAAAAAAATTTTGACAATGGTTATGAGTCAGCAAGAAACATAAAGAATAATTTTAATAGTATACCCACTATGCTTTACTACATCCCTCTGGAATGGATCCTGTGGGACAGTAACAAGGAACACATATTTACTCTGAGTAATTTTGGAAAATCCACAGGAAAGAACTATGTAGTCTTTCTTAACATTAATATAAAATACTGCTCTCTGAAACTGTCACACATTAAGGTTCATCTGTCAAAATAATACAACTATGCTATTTGCTCCTCCATCCTAATAATAGTAAAACTTAAGAAGTACACTGGAAACATTACTGAATAGAATACAATATTACTTGACCTTGAATTCTATGACAAATAGTTAATCTGGTCAAATGAAATAAAAAGAAAAGATAATTGATATGTGAACATGCTAAGATTCCAAGACTATCATTACTTTAAAAAACATATCTAAGTCACACAGACTCTGAAGACCAATACATAAGAATTGGCTAAGGGGATTTTTATCAAATGATCAGACGTCAAATTACATGACCTGAAATACAATGGTTTGCCTGAGTTCCTGGTATTATCTTTTGGCTTCCTTAGACTATTCCCTACCAGACTGTCATGTTCTGGAATCAGTGACCACATACATCTTTGTATTCCCTGGGCTTAGACCATGCCTGGTATATAGCAAATGCAAACAAAGAAACAAATCTCTTGAATAATACCAAAAAACAGGTTTCTAGAATTGTGGAATTTATTCTCTAAAAAACTATGTATTTTTTTATTCCCAAACTCATGTTAATGATGAATCCTATGAAAGGATTATTACTTTTTTTTAGGCCAGTTCCACCACAGTTTAAGAAAATACACCAAGATGAGAACAGTCCAAAGATATTCAGTCAATTTAAGAATACACACTAAGATAACAGGGAAAATATACCACTGTAATTGAAGATCAATCTTATCTTAAATGATTACTAAAGCTTTTGCCCAAGAAGAAATAGCTTGAAATAGGAACAAAGAAGATTAAATGGGTAATGAAAGTTATATAACCTAAAGTCCTGCACACTGGACACTTCTATCTTCTAAGTCTACAATGTTTAGAATAATAGAGATTCAGTGCCTAGGGGGTATATAGGGCTGTAATGTAGTGTAATGAACTGTTAGAAACCGGACATTCCGGCTGCACCTCAATTGCTGCCAGTTGTTTGGCCTATAGAAAGCCAGCTCGCTTATCAAGGCTTCATTTCATAAGGTACAATATGCAGGATAACTTAGCCGATCTTCCAAACACTTTTGATTCTACATTAAGAATCATCCTGAGCAGAAGCAGCCCCTGAAAAAAAAGGGAGGTCATGCTTCATGATCCTAAAGAGAACACCTAGTATCCCTTGTACCCTTAGCCATCTGTCAATTTGTTCAACTGGGATATTTCTATTTTCTCAGTCCAAACTTGCCCCTCCTCTTTCAAAATCTGTCAAAACTCATCTTCTTCAAGATTCCTTGCCAAACATCTCACCTTTATTTGATCACTATAATCAGTCCCACAATAGCTCAATTAGCTGTGCCACTCCTTAAAGTTAAAATTAAACAGGCACTTGTCAATCTGTGTCTTAATTTATATAGGGGCACCTATCTGGGTAATCTCTTCACAAATTATACTTAATATAGGAGCATTAACTAATCAATCAACTCTATGCTCAAAAAAATAATGTGATAGGCACAACAATGGAAAACTGTGTGCTTATAGTACAATACGTTTTAGAAAAAGTTTTGAAAATATCTAGTCTCAAATTGCCTCTTCCACATACTTCTTATGAGGTTTGAGCTGCTCATCCACTATAGCACCATTTTTCTGACTTTAAAGTAATCTTTTTCAAAACTATCACATTTGTAAAACTTTCAGAAAAAAAAAACAGAACTGTATCAAAACTACCACCTAAAAATACTCATAATCAAGTCTGTTAAAGTGAGATTATAGGGGAAAAAGGCAGTTGAAGGGTTTATATCTTTTTAAGACAAGGGTCTTTTTTGTGCCAAAAAAATTTTTTTTTAATTCCTCAACTAAAAAGCCTGTAGAGATTCTGGAAGTTTATAAGTATACTTAGTTAAGGGCAGAGTACAGCCATGCCAAGATAGGTAGAAAACCCATGTTAATTTCTAGAAGAGAAACCAATCACCTAGAGCATGAGGCAAGGCATCTAGAAATTAAGGCAAGACAAAAGCAGTCGTCCATAAGTCTAGTGATGTATAGTGGAAGTGACATTATTTTATCTGATACAAATTCATGAAAAGGGAAAATAAGGCTACTTTCTTATAAGAGATCAAAAATTATATAAGTGTCTTGAGCAGCTAGCAAGACCTGACATGTCAACTCAATCTTCCACTTAAGAGAAATTGATTTGAAAATGGGAGAATGTCGATCTCATCTTTCTTTCTGATACAAAACATAATAGTGGTGTTTAATGAACACTTACAACCCGATATGCTTTATAATGTTACCGTCATTCTAAAGTTAACCATCAGCAGCTGGGACCAAGGGCCTTTAATGAATAAGAAATAAAGACTCTGTATTTTAGCTCTCCTAAATGCCGATGAAATGGCTTGATGTTCATGAAACAAGAGTGGACTGAAGACACAAGGGGTTCTGGGATCCACCAGCTGTTTAGAAGAATGATTCATCATTAACCTTGATGAAACAAAAACCACTGCCTCTGGCAGACATTCCCTAACATTCCTCTGATCGATATTAAATAGCACCATATTAGAGGTCAATGTGTTCAATCATCTGGGGGAACATTTAGCCGTTCAACTCATCCTGGCAGAAGTATCTGGAGACTTGTACAGGGTCATTGTTAAGGCTTCCTGGACAGCTATGATGTTACATTGGTAACACTTTTTCCAAAGATTTCCAAACAAATACTATCTCTGACTGGTTCTAACCTGACATTTGAATTCATTAGTGACCTAAGTGCTGGAGCAAACTCAAACTTGTTTCTTAAGGGAAATCTGGCCTTGACCAGGAGACACCTATGGATGGATGATGGCCTCTTATCTAGCCAACGGTGCAGGCCTGGCTCTGTAAGTTTTATAATAGAATAAAAGTCCTAGCATCTGCATGATCTCTGTATCAGCACTATACAATACCTGTCATCTAGGCTGTCTTCAGATAGTGTCACACTGAGTTATGTGTAATCTAATTTCTATAAAAATTGTTGACTAACATAGAAGAAATCTGAAAAAGAAAGTCCAAGATAATTGTCTTCAAATGCTAGTTTGACTAGCTGAATTACAGTTGTATCATGACAATCCAAACTCATGACTTAGAATTCAGCAAAAATATAGGGGGCTGAATCTTATCTCAAACTGACTAAAGTATACATTCCAGGAAAAGAGCCCAAGAATCTGTATTTTAAACAAGGACTTTATTAGATTTTCATAAACACTCAAATTGAAGACACCAGTTTAAGGAATTCAGAATTCAATCAGTCTTTAAGGTACCTGAGGCTCTTGTCTTTGACTTGCATTAAACCACTGCAGAGATTAACTACAACTTCACCATATGAAATATTACTTTGATTTATAAGTGTTTCAATGTTAAAACATCAGCTTTTTTATTTTGCTCACTATCACAAACAACTGTGATTTCTGCTTCTGTCTTTGCTATTAAAATTGTTAAGAAGGGCACTGCTAATATAACACTCAGTGTTAACTCTAAGAAGTCGTTTGAATTCATTTTCCTAATTATAAAAACTGTTATTCATAACATCTCCTTTTCCCCCTGGGCTGCCAGGAAGCTCAGAACCAAAACAATGCCTAGCTACAGCAGTCACATTAAACTCTACTATAAGCATGGTTGTGTTTTCCTTCTTTTTGATCTCTTCTCCCTTTCAATGATATTTATAATAATCTTTTTTTCTGTGAGTTAAAAAAGGACAAACTCATATTTCTCTTGGAAAGAGGCAGCCCACAAATTTCTGAATTTTAGTGATATTATAATTTTTAACCTCTTTGATTTAGAATATTCATTGGTAGCCATTTGGGGACGGGCTTGCTCTATTTTTCTCCAACACTTACCTGGACAGAAATGTAGTAGGTTGAGATTAGTCATAAGGAATCCTTAGCTCCTAATAAGAACTCTAGAGTGATATCACTTAGCTCCTAATAAGAACTCTAGAGTGATATCACTGTTTCCACACTAAAGTTTTCATAACATCCAAAAATAAATAAAATTCCTTGGAATAGCAAGGGGAGAGAAAATTAAAACTAACCATTAAACTGTTTGAAATCCTACAGTCCACTGCCAATCCAAACTCATGACTTAGAATTCAGCATTGTGCTTTAAAAATGCCTGAAATTCATCAGATTGGCTTGAGTAGACTTGTGGGAAGCTTGTATCAATTTGAATGAACTTTCAAATTACTCCTTTCTGCTTTCTAATCGAATCTTTTTAAGATGATTAGATCAACTCTTTCGGTGAAAAAGATAGGCCAAAACAGATAAATAACTGGTTGATGTTCTTTTTCTTTATTGTTTCTTTCCTCTTTCACTGGAAATGACTAATTGATTAGACCCTTTGATTAGTGTAAAATGTTGATTTAGAATTCTATAGGCAGAAATGACAATTTCATGATAAAACTGAGAATGCTCATCAAAATTCTGAGGATCTCAAGGTCTCTTTAAAGCCTTTTGACTGAAGGAACCGTATTAGAGAACTTTGAGCTTTTGCAAGTCATTTTTTTTTTCAGTTTTTAACTATGGCAGTCTGATATCTGCTACACAGAAAATCATGAATGCAAAAATAGAAGAAATTCAAATAAAGTTCTTAGAAAACATTTCAGGGTAAAGTAGGATATTGAAATGTTTAGTCTACAAACTGATTTTTGCCAATAGAGATTTGATATTTCAAAACATGGTGCTCAGACAACTGGACATTCACATTTATAAAAAGTTAACTAAAAATGGATCATAGATCTAAATGTAAAACACAAAACTATCAAAATCCTAGAGGATAACACAGGAAAACATTTGGATATGTCTGGGTACAGTAAGGACTTTTAGATATAACACCAAAGCCATGCATCATCAGTGAAAGAAATAATTAATAAGCTGAACTTCATTAAAATCAAAACTTTTCTGTGAAAGAATGAGAAGACAAGCCACAGCCTGGGAAAAAAAATATTTCCAAAGCTCCTCTCTTATAAAGAACTGCTATCCAAAATCTATAAAGTACTCTTAAAACTCAACAATAAGAAAACAACCTGATTAAAAATCGGGCAAAAGACCTCAATAGACACTTCCCAGTGAGGATACATAGATGGCACATAAGCATATGAAAAGATGTTCTGCATCAGAGTCATTAGGAAATTACAAATCCAAACGATAATAAGATACCGCATATCTATTAGAATGGACCAGATCTCAAACACTGACAATGTTCAAATGCTAGGACAGGATGTGGAGCAAAGGGAACTTTCATAGTATTGCTGGTGGAAATGAAAACTGGTACAGCTGTTTTGGAAGATAATTCAGCAATTTTTTTTAACACTAAACATACTTGTACCATATGATCAAGTAGCACACTCCCTGGCATTTTGTTGAATGAGTTGAAAAGTTAGTGTCCACACAAAAACCTGCACATGGGTGTTTATAACAGCTTTACTCATAAATGCCAAAACTCAAAAGCAACCAAGATGCCCTATATCAGGCGAATGGATAAATAAACCATGATACATCTAGAAAATGGAGTATTCTACAGCAATAAAGAAGTGACCTGCAAACCAGGAAGAGACATGGAGGAACTTAAAGGAATATTACTCAGTAAAAGAAGCCAATCTGAGAAGGCTGCATACTATATGATTTCAACTATATGACATTCTGGAAAAGCCAAAACTATGCAGCTGGTAAAAAAAAAAAAAAAAAAAAATTCCGTGGTTGCCAGGTGTTAGTGGGGAGTGAGAAATAAATAGGTAGAACAGAAAAGATGTTTAAGGCAGTGAAACTATTCTGTATGATGGTGAATACAAGTTATTATACATTTGTCAAAACGCACAGAATGAATGCACACCACCAAGAGTGAACCCTCATGTAAATTGTGGCCTTTGTACGGTAATGATGTGTTAGTAGAAGTCCATTGATTGTAATAAATGTGCCGTGCTGGTGTGGGCTCTTAATAGTGGGAGAGGCTCTGAGTATGTAGGGACAGGGGCTTTGGGGGAAATTTCTGTAACTACTGCTCAAGTTTGTTGTACACCTAAAATTGCTCTAAAAAACAAAGTCTATTAAAAACATGTCTTTGGGGAATAAAATGTCATACAAATACAATCTTAAAAACTGTCCCCTTCATCAGTGGTATAGTTTTTCAGTTTTAAACTTAGAAATAAATGCAAAATATCTAAGTTATTAGAGACCATCCTTCATAATCATACTTCTATGGAATTCTGAATTATAAATTTATTGCTTGATCTTATCTACAATGGACTTACATGCCTGCTATATTTTTGGTTTAAAATATTAATATTAGGAATTCATGAACTAATCTGCAATGCGTATTATTGTTTATTTTTGCCATTGTTATATTCAGCAGTTAGTCTGTTCTGAACTGATTAGGCTGAGATCAACCTCAGTGTTCAGTATGGTCAGAGCAAACAAATCAACTGCTGGGCAGCATTATGTTCCATTGTGTAGTGTGGGCAAAGTAAACAAACTGCATTGGGTTAAAAGACAACTATTAAAGGATTAAACTACCTAACTTTTAAATAACACATTTTCCACTTTCCCTCATATTTCTAAGCTGTTTCAGTCATTTGAGTATGCTATGAATAGAAGAGTAAGTTGATAGAGAATATTATCTCCAATAGAGAGGTGTTTGCATATATAGTGTGTTCTTGGATTCCCGAATATCAGTTAAAAAGCAATGTCAAGTTGAGGGTAGTATTTTTATTGGCCAATTTAATGTTGACAGACATACTTATAGAACTGAAAAATATATTTCCTGGAATGCACAGAAAAGATATCTTCTTCCCTGAAAGCATGTCTGTCGCTACTGTATAGTTAGTACAATGAAGGTATTATCAGAAGCTTAGCTTAAAGATTCATACAGCTGGATTAGTGCTAGTATCATTTGCTATTCAAATGGGGAAAAATAATTTGTCCTTCCATTGATGCTACAACTCTACTGACAGTTTACTAATATAGAGATTAAATTTATAGCAGCAGCCTTTACATCTGTCATCAATACCTCCAAAATCACAATGTGCTCTCTTCCAATCACACTTTGTGAGTGAAATCACATACTTCTTTTTGCATTTCTCAAAGCCATTTTGGGGAAAACAACAACACAACAACAACAAACTAAGAAAACTAAAACAAAAGTTAACTTCCTTTGTTAAAGTTTAAAAAAGAATCAAAACAGTGCTTTGAATTTTGAAAGCTCAAATAGTTACACTTACATGAAATTAGTCATATTAGAAATATTAAGCAATTCAAGTGTATATAAAGAACCCAAGCAACTATGGAAAAATACTGACATCAATATTTTCATTCTTTTCTGTGTGTGTGTGTGAGAGAGGTAGGGGGAGGGGCAATGGGAGAAGGAGAAAGAGAATCTCAAGCAGGCTCCACATCCAGCCAGGAGCCCAATGAGGGGCTCGATCTCACAACCCTGAGATCATGACCTGAGCCAAAATCAAGGGTAGGACACTTAACCAACTGAGCCACGCAGGCACTCCTGACATCAGTGTTTTCTGATTACAAAAAACTTACAAATTATTTGAAGAGATTTATCTTAAAGTCAAGAGCAAAAAGAATGATGAACATGTTTTGGGTTGTCCCGCTGATGGATTTATTGTGTGTGAGGAAAGAATCTATTGTAGAAAAAAGAGAAGACAACTGAGCTAAAATCAGTTTGGCTAATTTAGTTTCCATTAGGAGAAAATCAACTATATTTCTACCAGATAATGCTTTTCGGTGGTTTTCATTAAGGAGAAAAATCATTAAAAAAAAAAAAAAAGGAAAGGCTTTACATACCAAAACATTGGCAAACCTTTGAGAGGTAATTTTCTTACACTGATTAAGAGCTTAAATTTTGGTAATCTGAAAACACAATTCAAAAGTCTCCAAAGCTGTGACTTAACCAGAGGCCAGAAAGAAGAAAAAAACAAACAGAAATATGTATTTCTTATTTCTCAATTAGCTCTAGAGTTTGACCAATTATAAGTATATTTCTGAGAAAAATTTTAATATAATGACTAGAGTAAAGTAATGTAATATAAAAATATATTCATTGCAATGTCCAAATGCCTAGAGTACATTCAGAGAACATGGAAAATAGAGTTATTAATTCAAATTAACATTATAATTTTACAAAAATCATGTTATGTCTACATGACCAACATGATTTATTTCTAAAACGTGTATTTTATGTGGTACATACATACCTTAACTTATATTTTTTTAACTTTTTTTCATTAACTTATGTTTTAGAAATTTTTTAGGGGATCCCTGGGTGACTCAGCAGTTTAGTACCTGTCTTTGGCCCAGGGCATGATCCTGGAGTTCCAGGATCGAGTCCCACATCAGCTTTGGATGGAGCCTACTTCACCCTCTGCCTGTGTCTCTGCCTCAATCTCTCTCTCTCTCTGTGTCTATCATAAATAAATAAATAAAATATTTTAAAAAAAAATTTACACCTCCAGTATACCATGTGTCTTTTTAAACAAATTGTGTGTAGTTGTATAAACAGCATACATTACACATTCATACATACATATATGCAGATTTTTACACAGTCATTTTTCCCCAGGGGGTAGCTGGAATTTCTTTAAAGTAGATTTTTAAAGTGAAAGTCAATAGAAAAAGAAAACCTTTAATTTGGATTCTCAACATGATTAATCTTTATTCATTATTCCAGTGTCTATAAAGACCTCTGTATTTTCTGAACATACTAATTTATTTCAAATGATTTTTTGGGGGGGATGCCTGGTTGGCTCAGTGGTTGAGTAATGGCCTTTTGGCTCAGGATGTAATCCCGGAGTCCTGGGATTGAGCCCCACACTGGGCTTCCTGTGTGAAGCCTGCTTCTCCTTCTGCCTATGTCTCTGCCTCTCTCTCTGTGTCTCTCGTGAATAAATAAATAAAATCTTTAAAAATTAATTAATAAATATTTTTTCGATGAGGATCAATTATATTTTTATTATTATATATTTAAATGTATTTAATAATAATGCAAAATAATGACAAATATCTAAATTTTGTCATGAGAATATGATAATTTTGAATATATTCTTCTTAATTGATTAATGTCACGGTTTGTTCTGCATCACTGCTGGAAAATATATAGAGGATAGAAAAGAAAAAAATTATATTTGGTCCCAGCCTTCTGAAATTGTAAAAGGAAAGAAAACAGTCTCAATGCCTCCCCTTATAAGGGTCAGGAGACACTACCATCGATAGATGGTAGTGTGTATGCCCATTTTATCTCTTCTTACTAATCTTTCCCTAACTTCTCATTAGAATGGAAGGTACTTGAGGGCTGGACTAGTTCTCAGCACTCAACACATTATTTGTTGACCCAATTATTCAAGAGACTCTACCCTTCAGGTTTACAGGTTCAAATTATTTCAACAACCTAAAGGTTCTAGAAAAAAATGCTCCTGCTCTTCATTGCATAGAAATTGTGATGATGTTTGTTTAAATTGGTGATTTTCTGGAATACAGATGTCTGTGGGAAAAAGGCCATTTATCTACGGCATATTTGCTGTATCCAATCCTCTTTACCTGTGGATAATAATTTTTAAAAATAGAAACTGACTACCTTCCCCACAGACACTGGTTCATTTCCTTATTTTATAAATTCTCTTGGCATGATGTGGGCTTTATTTTGTAGCATTTGTTTTGGTTATCATTTTATATACTATTTATGAATGTCTAATGGCTTCTGTTGGCCATGTGATCCATAAAGGCTGATCCCATTTCTGTATTGTCCTCCTAATAGCTTAACATTATATATAATATATAAATAATTACATAATACATATAATTAAAATATATATACATACATAAAATGTAAATACATACATACATATATACACAGAAATTAACTTTGAATCAGGCCCTCAAAATTCCATATACAAACTCTCAAAAGAATATACACCTATATTCATTTAGAAGTTTATTTTGTTCCCAGAACAGATCATGAGATTGCTATTGGGGTGTGCTAAATACCTATTCCTTAGTTTCTTTTGTTATGAATCCTAAATCAGCAATGGCAGTGTTCCAAGGGGTCTAAACTACAAGCAACATTCAACAACCCAAATTTGCTTAACAAAGTACATAAAAGTTCTGAAAATGACGGTCCCAGAAACCATGGATGCATATACAACCATTTAGAAAGGAAAGCATGGTTTAAAGGGGCCAACTTGTGTTTAGTAAGAAAAATACAAGAAAAGACATGCAATGTAACATGCATTCTCTTTTGTGATAGGGCCACTTGATGGCTAGGTTGAGCAGTTTGACCAAAATCCCCTCACAATATCCTACGGCAAAATGAAAATGTGAGGGATGGATGACAATCCAGGTGGGTGGATTCATAGGTGGTTAAACATTAATACCCAGAAAGTTGCTGATGAGGAAGTAGATCCAAGGTACAACAGGAATTTTTCCTTGGCTCATTTCTTGCTGATGATTTCATCAGAAAGACTTGGTAGCATATTTATTTGATGTAAAATCACAGCTTAGTGGGAAGGACTGACTTGAGGGACACACAAGTCCAAATCTCAGCTCCTCAGATTAATAATAGTATCACCTTGGGCAAACTATTTAACCTCTTTGGAGTTTGGTTTTCTCATATGCAGAACAGAAATAATAATAGTACCTAGCAGACAGAAGTTATATGTTTCAGTTCCTAGTACTGTGCAGAGCACTTATATAATGAGCACTCGATAAATTATTGTTATTTTTATGATAACACAACAAATGAAGAGTCCTCGACAGATAGGAAATGTTTTATTTCCAGTATGGTGTATGTGGTGGCTTTTGCTAGATTATACTGAACTAAGAATTGCTGGGAGACCATTTCTCATAAGTCTCTTGCAATATGGTGCATCTGCTGGGCAGGGACATAGACTATCTTCATTCCAAGCTATTTTTCAAGGACGTTTGTAGAGTAAACAGCCTTGGAAAATGAAGATAATGTCTTCCCCGCCAGCAAAGGACAGGTTTCCTTATAGCCTTAGAAGATGGAGATATCTCCCTCAGAAGCCTTGGGCTGGCATACGTACCTCTCCTCATAGAAGATTCAGATTCCCTAAGCTCAGGATTCCTCTCCTGTAACACAATGCACTATATGTGTGGTTGCCACCTGGCCCACTTCACATCGCCCTGTAGAAATTAGAGCTAAGGGAACCAGCACGAATTCTGATCGTATAATCGCTGGGGTTGCTGTGAGTAGTAAACTACCCTCTGTCTCTGGGCCAGGAGTCTGTAGTCCTCTGCCAGCATCCATGATCCTAGTGCAGACTAACTCATTAGCTTACAAGTAGGGTAAAATTTCAGACCCTCTACAGCTCTTAACAAGTATCTCCAACTCTCAGGAGTTTATCCTGGCATAGGTTTATTTCTCACTTTCCTTACATTTTGTTCACCATAGGTCAGCTTGGCTCTGCTCCCCTTATCTTCTTCCAAGGCGAAAAGAACAGCCCCAGTCTGGGACATGTCTGTTCTCAAGGCACAGAGAAATGAGCAATAAAGAAGCCATATTATGGTGGTTTTTTTTTTTTTTTTAGATTTTTTAATTTATTCATGACAGAGAGAGAGACAGAGAGACAGAGAGACAGAGACAGAGACAGAGGCAGAAACACATGCAGAGGGAGAAGCAGGCTCCATGCAGGGAGCCCGACATGGGACGCAATCCTGGGTCTCCAGGATCAGGCCCTGGGCCAAAGGCAGGCGCTAAACTGCTGAGCCTCTCAGGGATCCCCCATATTATGGCTTTTAAAGTGTTTATTTGGTTATGGCATCCACCACTTTCTCTTATACTCTGTTAGCCAAAGCAAGTCACTTGACAAGCCTGATATCAATAGGGTGAGGAAGTATACTCTTCCCACAGAAGGACTAAAGTATTCTCATCCCATGTGGAAAAAAAGCAATGATGCATAATCTTCCTACAAGGAAGGAGAGTGAACAGTGGAGACATACTCAGTAATGATAGTTACATTAGGACTAGTTATATTAGGATATGGCATAATGTAACAACTAATTGTATTAGGACAAAACAAACACCTTAAGAGATCTAAATTATTTCAAATATTACTACTTGTTCTGTATTATACTTAGGATAGTAAAGAATATACCAAACTTCAATGATTATTTTTCTAAAACTTGACAAGATAGAAATGGGCCCAATAAGATGGTATATAAATTGGAATAAATGTAGTACAATTTGTATGCATGTGTTTAAACATGCACGGGGCGGGGGGGATTCAATCCTTTTAAAAGGAATGAGGAGAAATAAGTTTGTTATAAGTTTGTTACTATTAACAGAATATGTATATAATGCAAAGTTTTAACCAAGCTATAATTTAATAATCACAACCAAAGCTCTGAGAATTCTTTAAAACTGTGCTTAGCCTCTCCCACGTTACCTTTTAAATTTTTCTGTTGTTTTTCTCAAATTACAAGCAGGAAACAGAGGGTGCATAAAGGGTTATTTATCACTTTTCCCGTAAATTATTTTAGACATAATCATCCTCTGAGCCATCTTTTCATCAAATAAGATCTTTGAACTCATTACCTGTGCATTGCTACATATTATACTCTAACTGGGCATGAAATAAACATGTTTTAATTTGAAGCCAATGAACCAACTAAAAATTATCTACTTACCTGATACAATTTCAAATCAGAAGTCATAATTTTGGAATTCAAAGACCTATCAATCAACTTCATTCTACCCCCCTCCCCCTTTTTTAACCTTTAAAGGTCTTTTACCTCCTCTTCAATTTAACAGGCCCCTGTACCCTGGTGTATTGATTACAACTTTTTTTCTGTAAGTGGCTATGTTCCACTCAAGGGGTATTTTCTAAATTATCTAAATGATTAAATATCTAAATATTTATCTGTTATCATGCTATTTATCTAACATTATCTGGGATATTCAATTACTTAACCATTCTCATCCACATGTATCATAAATGTATTTACTGTAGTATTTGAAATTTATATTTTAAAAATAAATTTTATCTATTTTTATTACTTATATGAGATTTCGAGTGGCAAGAAGTGCATATACCTCTGTGTACACACACATACACACACATACACGCACACATAGTTTCTTCACTCATTGTTGAGACAAGTATTCATTCAATGAGTGAAAAGACAAATACATTAAATTTTAACCATCTTCTTAAAGAATTAAGATTGCAATTTTTCTGATATTTTTCCAAAAAGAAATGTAAACACACTTCCTGTCCACATCTTGTCTCAGCTCTCCCATGTTATCCTTCATTTCATTCTTATCAACTACATTCAATCAGCGTTTACTCTGAATTCTATTTCTTAATTATGAACAATTGTTTGAAACTCTAGCTATAGCTGATGTATTTTTACCTTACAAATGCTATTCTCTTGAACTTCCTGCCGCAAGAATGTTAGTAACAGATGGTGGAGCTTCTTGAGATATAAAATGAGACTTTGCATATCAATGCAAATCTGACAAGTGACTTAATCACAAAAGACACTCTCCTTCAAAAAACAATCAGCGAGGCAGCATTGATGAACCCGAAGGAAAAAAGTCATCTTAGATATAGACTTTTCTGTATTTTTCTCTTTTCATTAATTGAGCAGGTTAACATTTGAGGTAGCTTTCCATTTATAGTGTTTAACCTGATTTCAGCTCCATTTTTAATGAAGGACATTAAGAACCTCGTATTAGTTTTTCAAATAAATTTTTTCAAGGAGTATGTGGGCCTTGGTGCACTTAAGTATAGATGAATAATTAATCAAAGCAGAATTACTTCAAAAATCATCTAGGTATGTCAGGATGCATCTAAGCATTGGGTGGTGTGGGAATAAAGGAGTAGAGAGAAGGCGAAAGTATCTCTGAGAAAAATTAATTCAAGGATTTTGTCTAGCCAAGAGATTTCTATGATTTCTATCCTTTGGATAATATTTTAAGAACATAATTGACACGTTTTAAAAATTGTGATTTTTTTCAATAGCAAAAACCTGATCACAAATCCTTACCCACCATAGGACTTACTATATTTGTTGTTTTGGCTTGAATTTCAGGCTCTCTGCTGTTACTGTACTTTGGGTAATTTCTTATTGTGTAAAGAGAAGAAAAGATGGAAACCATTAATTTCAGCAAGAAATCTAAGTGACAGAAAGGGAAATGGGAATAAGCAAAATGTAAGGGTCATGTAACTAGTCTGGGGTCTGGTACTTAGTTAACAGAGATGGGAGCAAGGATTTAAAAAACAAAACAAAACAAAACAAAACAAAACAAAACACAGAGGGCAGCCCAGTGGCTCAGCGGTTTGGTGCCTGCCTTCAGCCCAGGGTGTGATCCTGGAGACCCAGGATCAAGTCCCACGTTGGGCTCCCTGCATGGAGCCTGCTTCTCCCTCTTCCTGTGTTTCTGCCTCTCTCTCACTCTCTCTCATGAATAAATAAATAAAATCTTAAAAAAAACCCCACAGAGGTAGTGGTTCGAGAACATTCAGATTATAGGGCAATGGCAGAGAGAAGGGAGACTGAGCCACAGAACAGAGAGGACAAAGTAGCTCCTCCTACAGGCACATTCCAGGTGCTTGGTGCCATCGGTGCTCCCTTTGTCACCTGAGCTCTCCCATGAAGCACTCTGTGGTGCTTCCCCTATCTCCCCGTCCCTGTGGCATGTCATGGGCCCTCACTGTGCAACTCCCCTATTCTAATCTCCTCTCCCTCAGCTGCTTAACTCTTCTTTCTAAAATAACAATTTGCCAATCTTCAAGATTACTCCAATCTTGGAGAAATTACTTGAGAAAAGTAATAGCAGTTTCAATTTATTATTCTTTGAGGAATATTTACATTTTACCAAGGGTTTTCTGGAGACACAAAGGCTCAAACCTAAAGGAATGAATCTCAAATCCTGGACATTTCATATTCATGGAGCAGTTCTTAGGACATTTCAGTGTTCCCTAAGTCAAGCCATAGATATGCAGTTGCCTGCTCTGCTGTGCACCAGCCATGGCAGGATTTTACAAGATGCCAAAGAATCTAAAATGAGTGCAAAGAACCTTCAACTACAGTTAACCAACTACTAACACACCGATAAATTTTCATATACAAAAAAAAAAAATCACACTTCTGTGTACACTGTTGGCCAAAAGAAATTTTATTTAGGTGAGATCTTGTTAGTCACACCCTCCTCAACCAGTAACCCATTTATATGGTAACTAATTATTACTATGTGAGTGTATTAGTCTACTCAGGATAGGTCAACAAAATACCATAGCCTGGGTGGCTAACAGAAATCTATTTTCCCACAGATCTGGACACTGGAAGTTAGAGACCAGGGCACCATTGTGGCCCGCCTCTGATGAGAGCCCCCTTCCTGGCTTGCAGATGGCTGTCTCCTTGCTGTCTTCACATGGCAGAGAGAGCTCTAGTGTTTCTTCCTTTTCTTCTAAGAGCACTAGTCCATTCACGAGGGCCCTACTCTAGTGACCTCATTTAAAACTAATTACTTCCTGGAGGCCCTCACCTCCAAATGTAATCATGTTGGGGGCCAAGGCTTCAACATATGAATTATGGGAAGACGTAATTCAGTCCATAGCAGTGACAGAGGACTCCTGAGAAACCCTTTTACAATAAAATGTAACGGAGTAATAAAACAATGTATGTGAACGTGGTGGAAATGAAAGGTGAGGGGAAAAAGCACAATAATTACCAGAGAATTAAAAAAGAAAACAACCTACCATTTTTTTTTAAAGAAGTTTCTCTGAGTTTAATTGTCCCTGCATATCTTTTCTTTACCCTCATCTCTAGATTTCACTTTGGATCAAGTTGAATGGCAATGCTATTCCCTGGCATGTGAAAGCAACCACCAATCCGGATTCCTCCAGGCTTTTGTTTGAAAGCTCCTTATTTTAGCAGGTGAGCCTCAAGCTCTTATATTTCAAAAATAAGCATGACTACACTTGAGTGCTGTTCTCTGAAGCTGGTTGGCTTCTGAAATGCCTGACCTCATTATCCTCATGTTGAGCTTTCTGACGCTGACACCCCCCAGCCCCTTGAATGCACTGCTCAGTCAAGGCCCTGCCACATTAGGGACGACTGACACCCCTCCCACCCCCCACACTCCCGCTCTTTAGGGCTCCAGATGAAAATAACACACAGGGCAACAAAAGAGACCAATTAACTAAAAAGTCAGCTGGCCTTTAAAGACACACAAACTCAAACTGAAAAGTTCCTATCTGAAGTTCCTTTTATTTTAAATATAAAGTTCTTGGGAGTTAAAAAAAAATGTGTAACCGACTTTAAAATTCAGTGATACAGACAAGCATGAGGTAGTGGATGAGCAAGACTAACTACATCAAGCCGAGAAAAAGAACACCTGGTGTATATTATTTTGGCTAAAGGTTTGTTTGTTTTTCTTATTCCCCTAGCCAATTTTTTTTTCCTGTTTGAAACAAGAGGCATGAAATTTGTAGATTCAGAATTACAGAATTACAGAAATAGTAACTATGGTGGATCAAGACTAGTCTCTGAGCTGGTTTAGCCACAAGAACCAAAATCAATCACCCCAAGTCTACCAGCAGCCTAGGAGGTCACCTAGTTATAATTTTGATCATCAGATGTGGGCCCAGGGGCTCAGGGGTCCAAATAACAGCACAATTATTGGACACCATATTCCAAACTGCTCCAGTCAAATCTAGACATTCATTAACCTTTGATTGTCAGGCTTTGGTATGGGCAAAGACACAGGAAGATCGCGAAGGCTTTTCTATCTTCAGAAAATCTCTAACCGTAGGATATATGAAGTGGTATAGGGCAGGCACTGCTCTGTTTATACCAGCAGTCAGCCACTGTCTTTAAATGAGTCATTGTAATGCACAGAACACCTCACTAAACACTGTATTTGGTGCTTTTTACACATGCAATTTTCCTTGAATCAACTTGCCTATCCCCATTATTCTTTCTACAATCTAATCAATGCCTTACTCTGGAAAATAGCCAAGTTTTAACAGTTCTTGAACTGAATGCAAAGAGAAACTTCAGAAAAAGGAACAACATTTCTGGGGGAAAAAAGGGAGTGGGGGAAGGAGCAAGGAAGACTATTTTAACATTCTCTTGGAAAAGTAGCTCTACATATTTCTAAGGCAAGAATGTTTCTCTCTATGGATTGCAATCACTTTTGCCATTTTTACAATTTAAATAGTTTCTTGGGGGACTTGGGAGGCCCAGTCAGTTGGGCGTCCAATTCTTGGTTTTGGCTCAGGTTGTAATCTCATGGTCGGGGGATCAAGCCCCACAGTGGGCTCCATGCTCAGTCCAGAGTATGCTTGAAATTATCCTTCCCTTTCCCTCTGCCCCTCTGCTCGTGCTCTCTCATTCTCTCTCTCTGAAATAAATAAATCTTTTTGGGGGGATTCCTGGGTGGCTCAGAGGTTTAGCACCGCCTTTAGCCCAGGGTGTGATTCTGGAGTCCTGGGATCGAGTCCTGCATCAGGCTCCCTGCATGGAGCCTGCTTCTCCCTCTGCTTGTATCTCTACCTGCCTCTCTCTCTGTCTCTCATGAATAAATAAAAAATCTTTAATAATAAAAAAATCTTTTTTTTTTTTTAAGTTTCTTTAAGGGCACCTAGGTGGCAGAGTTGGTTAAGCACCAACTCTTGGTTTCAATTCAGGTCATAATCTCAAGGGGGTGAGAGTGAGCCTGGACTCTGCACTAGGTGTAGAGCCTGCTTAAGATTCTCTCTCCCTCTCACTCTGCCCCTCCTGCTCATTCTTTCTCTCTCTCAAATCAATAAATAAATATCTAAAAAGTTTTTTTTTCTTCAGTTTTTACTTGGTCATATGCGAACTACTTAAGTAAGTAACAAATAGTGGAAATTTTGCTCCCAGAGTTCAGGAAAATTATGTTGGGTAGAAGCAATTACATGTGGGGCCATTAAAACTTCTAATAAGAGAAAATACATATTTAATTAACATACTCTCCCATTTGTCCCTTCTAATTTCCTAATTTAAAGTCTGATTCTGTAAATTCAAATAATTTGTAAATTATCTGAAACTAATTACATTTTACAAAACTCAACCAAGAAAAAAAAAAGGTAGAGTATGCATAAGTGTAATAAAAATGAGAATGTTCAATCCTTAGAATGAGATGTGTCTGGAGTTCGCTATATCTATATAACCAACAATTACAAACACACACACATACTTCAGCATTCCCAGTATTACTGAATTCTGTTTAAATGCTATGTGAAAACAGATAAAACTATAGGCTTCTATAAGTCAGTGTTTATCAAGGCATGGCCTGACCTTGCATTAGAATGGCCTTCCAAGTCCAACTGACTTGGAAAATACTTGCTAAAACGCACCTTTCCAAAACCCACACAAGTCCTACTAAATCAGGATCTTAAGGAGGCCAGAAAATCTCTATGGTTAACAAGCACCCTCAGCTGTTTCTGATGCACCCTAAATTTTGAAAAACATTGTTATTTTAGTATGGATCATAGAATTCTGTTGAGAAAGCTTCAGAATGAAATGAGAAGCTTTGGCTCCATCCTTTCTACTTTCCGAGGGATATTTTATCTACCCTTAGATGTCAGGTTATCCTGTGCCTTCTTGGCAACCCAGTGATATCCTGATAGCACCAATATCTTATAGTCCTACTACTTATACCTTAGATGAGGAAGTTAGCTTTCTGTTGTCACCATAGATTCCTATCACCCCCATTTCTACTGAGTCCCTCTCTTCCAGGTCTCAGCCAGCCTGGTCCACTGACCTATTACAAAAGCCCTATGTGCCACCTAAAATAAATCCTTTCCTTGGCCCTGTTTTACCTTGTCCTGTTTGCTTTTGAATGAATCTCTATCATCTGTTTTTTTTTCTTTGATTGTTTTATTGTTCTTTTATTGTTAGTTTAGAGCATGAGTGTTCTAGAGCAAGTGCCTATTTAAGTAAGCTTTATTTTATCCATTGTCTTTTCTATTTTTTTCAATTTTTTCAGTTTTATTGAGTTATAATTGACAAATGCTATTTTTAAAGATATTTAAAGTATACATTGTGATAGCTTCATATATGTATGCACTATGAAAGCATGCTGCCCATCTAGTTAGTTAACCCATCCATCACTTCAACATTATATATTCAACCATTGTCCTCAAGTTACATGTTACATTCTCAGGCCTTAATCATCTTATATATGATACTCTTAAACTTTTACCAACATCTCTTTATTTCCCCAACCCCTAGTGCCTGGCAACCACTTTTCTACTTTTTGTTTCTATGAGGTTTGATTTTTTTTTTTTTTTTCAGATTTCACCTGTAAGTGATATCATGCAGTATTTGTGTTTCTATGGCTTATTTTACTTAACATAATGCCCTCCAAGTCCATCCATGTTGTCCTAAATGGCAGGATTATTTTCTTTCTCACAGGTGAATTATATTCCACTGTGTGTGTGTGTGTGTACACAGAGCTAAGCTCATTTACAGAATGAAATTCACTTACCGATTTAAAAAAAATAGATGTTAAGTGCCTATTACGAGCTAGGCACTGTTCTACAATAATGAACCCAAAAAGACAAGGTCTCTGATCTCATGAAGTTTAATTTCTATTAGAGGAGATAAAATTTAAAAAAATAAAAAGTAAATAAATAAATGAAATGTAAGATAGTGATAAGAATTATGAAGAAAAGTAGTGCCTGGGTGGCTCAGTCAGTTAAGTGTCTGCATTTAGCTCAAGTCATGATCTCAGGGTCCTGGGATGGAGCCCCACATGGGGCTTCCTGTTCAGCAGGGAGTCTCCTTCTCCCTCTCCCTCTCCCTCTCCCTCTCCCTCTGCCCCTCCCCACACTTGTTTTCTCTCTCTCTCTCTCTCTCTCCCCTCTCAAATAAATAAAATATTGAAAAAAAAGTTATGAAGAAAATAACAGTAATGATAGTGATGGCAGAGGTGTGTGTTCCATTTTATAATGGGTATACAAACAAATCTTCTCTGAAGTACGGAAAGTAAGGAGCCAGCTATACAAAAACCTAAGAGAAGAGAATTTAAGAAAGAAGAGTCATTTAGCACAGAAAATCTTGGCTTGCTCAAGGAACTGAAAAAAGACCAGAGTGGTAACCAGCATTGATAGGAGAACTATGCAGGGAGGCCCCTGAAGGCCATGGTCAAATGAGTCAGAGAAAACTTGGTGAGGGAGGCCTTTCATTCTGATAGGCAGAGAGCCACTGAAGTGTTTCATGTAGGGAAGGTACCCATTTGAGGTACAATGACCTCAACTGCTATTTAGATATTAGAGTTGAGAAGATTAAGAGGGAAAGCCCGGAGGCCAGTCAGGAGGCTATTATGAGAGATATGACGATGACTTGAATTAGAGAGGCAGCAGAGCAGATGGAAGAAAGCAGAGGAGTTTGGTATATATGATGGTGGAAGAGCTGATAGGCCTTGATGGTGGGCTGCAGTTGGGAGTGATGCAAAGTGAGACATCAAAGAGGCCTCCTAACTGCTTGTCTTGTGTAACTGGGTGGATAGTGACGCCCTCTACTGAGGTGGGGGAAGTCTGAGGAAAGAAGATGGGGGCGGGAAGAAACGGAACAGAGAGTTTCATTTTAGACACCTTCACTTTGAGACGCTTATCGAACATCCAAGTGTGATAAGATCTAAAGATATAAATCTGAGCACCAGTGCATAAGAACATCATTGAAAGACCTGGGATCGATTTTCTTAGGGAGAGCTTTAAATAGAGATGGGAGTTCAGGACACAGCTCAGGAGCATGCCAAATTTACAGAGCTGGCAGGGAAGGGTGGAAATGCAAAAAAGGCCTAGAAACAGTGGCTGGTTGTACAGGTTCGAGGAAGCTAAGGGAAGAAAAAAAATCTCAAAATGTTTTAAAGAGGAAGTGGTCAACCATATCGAATACTGCTGAAAGGCTGAATAAGATGAATACATGGAAACCATCACTGGTGTTGGCAACAGGAACGTAACCCTGACAAACCCTGAGCCAAGTGAATGAATTATCTTTTCAAAGCCTAGGCATCTAGCTGAGCTGCAAAAGAAAATTACGGAAGAAAGGTAGAATGGTGAAAAGGAAAAAGAAGAGGATATGAAGAAAATCTTACTACGGTTTCAGGACTTTAATAGCTTTTAATCTTCGATAAATTATGGTGAGACATACATAGCACGCAAGAATGACTTACAGTAGAATAAAAAAAATACTATCTGGCACACACATGAAATCCATCTAAATTTGGATCTTAGAATTTATCAGCACAGAGTAACCATGTTATTGCTCCTAATTCAGGAGACATAAGGAGACTTTTTAAAAAGATTTATAATTATTTAACAAAGAACAGCCACACAAAATCTACTAATACACCTTTCCTATGTAAGTATTCCTGGGAGTACTTAGCACTCCTCCCTCTCTCCAGAGCAAGACTGCCAAAAACCAGATGATTAATACCAATTTCCCATGTGTTAAACAGCCCAAATCACCCTTTGTCATTTAAATTGCACTGAATTTGAATTTGCATAGGTTGCAAGTAGAGAACAGAATCTTGAAGCCACATAAAATAATCACACTTAGTCTTAAAACAGAATACATTAATCTTTTCTGGCACTGCTCCCCCACTGTAACCACAGAACTCAGTGCTACTCTTCGAGTGAGTCATGCTGTAAAATTTCTGGTTGACTTCTCCACAGAGAGACGGCACCACGTGAAACAGAGCCCACGTAAACTTTAGAGAGGAGAGAGCCTTCATGCCTTCAGCTTTCTGCGTGGCTCAGTGTACGACACCAAGACCAAGGCTGACTTCCAGAACTCTGAAAGATCAGCAAGTTGCAAGGGTGAATAAGGGCTCTTTAAAGCAGCAGGCCTAGACATCTGCATTTTATTTATTTATTTATTTTTGACGTCTGCATTTTTAATAAGCTACCCAAGTGCCTCCCAGTAGACTGAAGTCTGATCTGTTTACTGTGGATTATCCTGTAGATTCTGTAGGTTCAGGATTTTCAGCTTGTGTTTCTTCATTCTTCAACTCATTTTACACAATACTGCCAGAGGTTGCTCTTAACTGGCTGTTCTAATCATTTCTCCACTATGCTCAAAGCCTTCTGGGTGCTTCATGGCCCGCAGGATAATGTCCAGACTTCTTTGTGTGACATTCAAGGTCCTTAGTCATGGCTTCAGACTTTGCCCTTTCCATAGCTGAACTTCAACCCACATGAAACTGCTCAAATACTCACTATATGTCCTAAGCACTTCCACCTCCCTGCTTCTGCTAATTTGCCTTCTACCCCTAGAAAGTGACTTTCCACTTGCCCACAACCCAAATACTACATATTCTTCAGAGTTGAACTCATGGAAGCCTTTCCTGCTGGAAATAACCACCTCTATAAACTTGGTACTGTCTCTGTTGTGACATTGATGCTTTCTACTTTCTATTATATGATAGTATGGTCTATTCTTTGGTCTGCCCAGCACTCTATAGAAACAACAACCTCCTTCTCTATGCTGGCACCAGCAAAATAGGTTTTCAGGGAACTGCCACACATTTTATAAACCCTTGCCCCCTGGCCATACTAGTTGGTCTAGAGGTAGATATCTGATCCAAACTACAGTTACCAGAGCACTCCACCCCTTGACAATAATTGTGCCAGGATGCGCACCTGACTCAAGCGAGGCCAGTCATAGTCTTTTCTTACCTAGATCTTGCTCCACTGGTCACAATTAATTGGTTCAGGATTGGCACATAATCTGAACTGACCCTGTAGATTGAGAGCCAGAGGTTATCCCCTCTCCTCTGGCTCAAACTGGGAAGCTGTCCAGAGGAGCCATGGCCAAGGGATCAGGCTTCTTCACAGCTTCAGAGGGCCTTGAGACGCAGGGAGATACGCATCTGGTCAGCATGAGGCTTTAGCTCTCACAGTACAAAACACTCTCAAAGCACTATTCACCGCTGCCTTCAGAGACAAGGGAGGGGACCTGGTGATATTTTGAGAGAGTATCACCACACAATTCCTCTGCCCACTAGTTGATATCTATATTATTTTTAAATTTTTTATGGTGATGCTGAGTGGAAGAGAAAGGTTCATGCTACATTTATAAAAAGTTAAAAGTAACTCACTCTGTGAAGGTTATTAGATCTCCTCCTATGGGGGGAGGAGCAGAGGAAGAGGATTTTGAGAGCAAGAGAGATCAGACTCTTGAGGTAGAAGGAGGAGGTTTACTGCGGGGTAAGAGAAATCAGGAGCTGGGAACACAGAAGGTATGATGAGCCTTGAAGATGTTAAAATTTACTCTAGGCTAGTTTACTTTCAATTAAGCATGAAGAATGTACAAAGCATATTTTTCATGCATTTGAAAATGATTCTGCTTTGCATGATTCACGATGTTTTGGGCTGGTTTATTTTTAAACTGGACTGAGGTTAGAGAAAAGCACATTTGAACAGATATACTAATCCAGGGATCATGATAATAGTCCCCATGGCCATGTTGGAGATGTTTAGAAATTAAAAACAGAGAATATAGAAAATAACTTTATAAAATTTTATAATTATTATCCTAAACCTAAAGGATAATAATACATCACTTCAGTGTAATGTCCTCATACACAGGCATATCCTATTTAAACCCCTTCCTATAAAGGGACATCTTATTCATAATCTTTTTTTTTAAATCAAATACCAAATTTCTTTTGGTGAGATAAAAAAAAAGATATTGTGAATAATGAACTCCAAAAGAATGAGGAGTGAAATAGGGGCGATGACAGAGTGTAGAAACAAATAATAAAATTTCACATTAATATTACTGTTATATGACACATACAAAGGCTATAGAGGGAATTTCCTGCAATCAAATAATAGTTTCGTCTAAAGGGGAAAATACTGCGGCTAACATGTGATTATTTTTTTTTCAAACTATAATAAAATCAAATAAGAACTTACTCTTGAAATTTTATTTAAAGTTCTTATAAAGTATACTATTATGTGACTCAACAGTGTCATACTAGTTGAAAAGATATTGCAGTTTAACCAGCTATGTCCATCTGGGCAAAAAAGGTTATTCAAATACCATGCACTTTGATGAATGACCTTTTAAATGGCCTTGCCCATTTTGTTCTATTAGTTTGCAGTTAGTTCAGGGTAATGTATTAAATCTGGAACAGCAGCCCAGTGAAACCATACCTGTAGATGTAAAGAATTCATTCATTTAATGGCATTACCATTCTCAAATCAGTACTTAATTTTTTCTTTGTCTGAAAGACTGAGCAAATACTTATATTTTCATTTGGGGGAGGTTTTTTTGTTTTGTTTTGTTTTTGTCTTCAATGTCAGAAGAAGCACACAATTAAGTTTATTTTAAAAACCTCTGGACAGGGCAGCCCGGGTGGCTCAGCGGTTTAGCACCACCTTCAACCCAGGGCCTGATCCTGGGGACTCAGGATCAAGTCCCACGTCGGGCTCCTTGCATGGAGCCTGCTTCTCCCTCTGCCTGTGTCTCTGCCTCTCTCTCTCTCTCTGTCTCTCATGAATGAATAAATAAAATCTTTAAAAAAAAAAAAACCCTCTGGACAAAATATTTTAAGATTATAATTTTTCCTTGACCAGATTTACAAAATTTCAATCATAAATTGTAGAAATGACATAATATATAAGCTCATTAGCCTTTCTTGTAAATGTAATAATTTATATGAATGACCTAAATATAATCATGGCTCATTTAAGAGGGATCTTTCATTTGCCTGCAGTTTCCCAGTAGATAGGAGACAGATAGAATTTAAAGCCTCTGTAGGGAAGAGCAAATATAGTTCACAACAAGAGATATTTAAGTAGCTTTGAACATGGTTTGGTTAAAGCTCTTCAATTATAAATAAAGTCACTGGAAATCTATGTAAAACTTTACCCTAATATAGTTGTTAGTCTGAAAGTAGATTCTAATTAATAATTATTATGGTAATAGAAATCAGATTTAGTATCAAAAACTAAACCCCAGATTTCACAACTTGATGAAGACTTATAATTTCCCCTTTCCCTTCACAGATCACAATATCAATATATTTTTAATACTACAATTTTATTTAAAAAACAGATTAGTTATTGTAAACTGAAATTAGTGTGAATGTTTTCTATATTATTCCATCATCTAAACAAATAATTTCTTTTCTTTTTTAAAAACACTTTAAATTTTGAAATATATAAATTTATATTTTAAATAATAATTTTAAATAGTAATAATATTGGAAAGGAAATCTTTTTTAAAGAGAATGAGAGCACATAAGGGGGAGGAGGAGGGACAGAGGAAGAGAAAGAATCTTAAGCAGGCTCCATGCCCAGTGCAGAGTCAAATGCGGGACTCTATCTCAGGACCCTGAGATCATGACCCGAGCCAAAATCAAGAGTCAGATGCTTAACCAACTGAACCACCAAGAAGCCCTGAAAGGAAATTTTTTTAAACTTGCTTTTCTGTCAGCCAGTTTAATAGTAAAAATATTTACTTTTACAAAATATATTTCCTTCTCGGTGTCTACATTTCTAGGAATTCCCTTCTCCTCTTGAAATATGTGAGAACTTTAGAAAAAGAACAAAGAAGGTCTGTGAAATGGGTGGGTAGTGCATCAGCTGGGATGGATGCTAAGTGTATGGGGACAGAATTTTGATGGAATAATACTTTGCTCTAAGTTTTAATGAGTCATGAGCACGACTCAATTATCTCTCCCACGGTCAGGACAGCAAGTGTAATCATGACGAGGCACGATAACTCTTGTCAGGTAGCCAAGACTGCTCACTGGAATCTCTCTCCAAGTGCTCTGCAAACTAAAGGAGCTTGGATACATAACTTTATCACTTCCATCTTTTGATCTTCAACATAAAAATGATCACAAATATATGGTTATTCTTTAAGCTCTTCATGCTTAATTTTAAGGTTTGATCTGTCATAGGTGAACATGAAGGCAGTTCAGTATTTCAGCTGGTGAACTTCTCTAACAGATATGGTGCATTAATTCCAGGCCACAGAATCTAACATGCATCCAATCAATTCTTGGTTCCCAAGGACTCTCAAATCAATCCACTTCTTCATATTTTTATTACAGCCATTTTAGTCTAGGGACTAATCATCTCCCACTTGAACCAATGCTATCATCAATAATTGCATTCTCTACCAATAGCCTGTTTGCAATCTAATCTTTCACTCATAATATTCCCAAATAAATCTTCCTGACATGCCTCTTCTTATTATGCTCCAGTCCAAAAATTTAAATAACTTTTTAGTGCCTCTTAAATTTGTATGTATGTAGTTCAGGATGTAACATGCATGAAACACAAGACTAACTCTTTACAGGGACAACTATAGAAACAGACCCTTAACATGTACATACCTTTATTTTTATAACAACATATGAGATTAATAGATTTTTCAAATATTTTAAAATTCAGTTTTATTCCAATAATTTTGATTTTTTATGTCTGTTAGCAGTCATTTTATCTTGCCTTTTGATTTTAAAGGGGATTTTTGATATTTTTCCAAAAAAGGTTTTGGAAAAAATCCAAAAAGAAGTTACTTTTGTTTATATTTATTTTCACTTACATATTGATAAATATATATTCAGATTTTCTCCACCACAAATGAAGTTAAATACTATGTTAATCTCTTATATAACTATTATAAATACAATTATGTGAAAATCTGTATATAACAGCATAGTAATTTTGCTGAAATGGAGACCAGAAAAATTTTAGTGATATATATAATAAATTTTGAATTATATGTGTTTTTATTATATTACTCTTCCAAACATCACAGGCCTTTCAACAGAATATGCAGACTAGAAACAATTAAATTCAGTCATCTTTGTTGTGTTTGCCAGTTTTAGCCATCCGAAGGTACATTTATCAAGTTAAGAGAAAGGAATATATTTCATTTAATAGTTTTTTAGTTTGGTTTATACCTGTTAAATATTTAAATATATAGTGTGTGAGCTTCTGTGCCGTAGACCCCACAAATATTAGGGGAAACCTGCCATGTGACATATGGCCACTGATACCAACTTTTAATATTTTTTATGTAGTTATTAACAATATTATCACTCATAATCAGGGAAATACAAATCAAAACCACAATGAGATATCATCTCACACCTGCCAGGATGGCTAAAATTAACAACACAAGTAACAATAGGTGTTGGTGAGGATGCAGAAAAAGGGGAACCCTCTTGCACTACTGGTGGGAAAACTGGTGCAGCCACTCGAGAATAGTATGGAGATTCCTCAAAATGTTAAAAATAGAACTATCTTACCATCCAGCAATTGCACTAGTAGATATTTACCCAAAGGACACAAAAATATGGATTCAAAGGACACATGTGCCCCAGTGTTTATAGCGGCATTATCAACAATAGCCAAATTATGGAGAAAATTCTAATGTCCATCAACTGATGAATGGAAAAAGAAGATATACATATACAATTGAATATTACTCAGCCATCAAAAGAATGAAATCTTGCCATTTGTAACAACATGGATGGCGCTAGAGTGTATTATGCTAAGTGAAATAAGTCAGCCAGAGAAAGACAAATACTATATGATCTCACTCATATGTGAACTTAGAGAAAACAGATGAACATATGGAAGGCAGAAAAGACAAAAAAAGAGAGAGGGAAAGAAGCCATAAGAGACTCTTAATGATAGAGAACAAACTGAGGGCTGATGGAGGGAGGTGGGAGGGGAATGCGCTAGATAGGCGATGGGTGGTTAGGGAGGTACTTGTGATGATGAGCACTGGGAGTTGTATGTAAGTAATAAATTGCCGAATTCTACTCCAGAAGCCAATATTGCACTGTAGGTTAACAGCCCAAAGTTTAAATTAAAAAAAATAAATTCTATCATATTTAAGACATAAAAGGCATAAAGTATAATATCATGAACACCTAAATACCTCCCCCAACTCAAAATATAAGATTGGACCAGTAATTCGGTATCCCTATTCACCCCTGCCTAATCACATTTGCACCCTCCCCTTCCAGAAGCAACTACTATCATGAATACTTTATTGCTATTTTAAATGGCAAATTCTTTAAGGGTGTATTTTTATTTGTTGATGATGTCCACACAGGGTTAATGTTAATGATCGTGTATGATATGATACTAGTAAAGTTGCAAGATTGTCTTAATAATTCTGCTGATTTTTCTTTGGTTTTCTAAGTAGATAGTAACATACTTAAAGGGGAAAACAGTTTGGAATCCTCCTTTCTGAGCTCTACATCTTTTGTCTCTCTCTCTTGCCTTAACCTGTACTAGTATTGACATTTAGCACAACACTCAACAGAAGTGGTGAGGGTGGACCTTCTTGCCTTGTTTCTGACTCAAAAGGGAAGACTTCTAACATTTGTTCATTAATTATGATAGGTGCTGTAGGCTGATGATACTGCTTTAAGAAGTGGCATGATGTATGTGATCAGAGCTCTTCTGAGAAAAATTCTTAGTGACAGGATGGATTGGAGCAGAATTCTCAGGGAGTTGCTGGGTCAGAAATCACTTATTGAGCACAGAAGCCTTGGTGTCTCCAAGGTCCCATCAATAGGACACGTGTTTCTTGGCTCTGATTCTGACCACCGTACCAGAGAACTGCCCTTTCACTTGCTCGATCCACCAAGTTTGACAAATTTTATTATACCACAAACCCACATGGGTCTTCCTATCAATAATATCTAAAACTGTGGTTACTGTGATTCATTATAGGCTCCACACATGGTTCTATTACACAGAAAAAAATCACCCAAGTCACTGACAATCAACTGATCTTTTAATTCTCTTTCAAGTCATTTCAATAAATAGAACCTGTAAGATGCTGACACAAAGCAGTCATTTCTTTATATTATCTTACAAGCTTTAGGAAAATTTAAAATTTCCAAAGGAAGTTATCTACCAGAATCTCAGTCAAAAGACAAAGTCTTTTATATAACTCATTGTTTGCATACATAGAGAAGTGGAGAGCAAAAAATTATCTGGTAAATATTTTATAAGTAGATATCCATTGAAATGAGGAAATTCACTCTCAAACTTTGAATCACTATATTTAATAGCAGATATTTTTCTCCTTTTATTGTCTAGACTAGGCAATAGCAAGTTTGTCTCCTCTTCTGGACTCCTATTTTCCATTTTATTTTTCTGTGAAGACACCAATCATGTAGACAGACACCAATTATGTCTTACAAATAATAAGATAAAGGTTTCAATTCCACTTTAAAAAATTCTAAAGGCTTATGAAATTGCTAAATTAATAACACTGCATGGATTTCACCAAATCTTGGCTCCTGACCCACTGTCAGTAAATATACGTTTCTAATAAAATGAACATGCTTAATTCTGTAACTAAACAGCCCAAAGGAATGGTATCTGCCATAGCAATGAAGTCTAATGACAATTCTGCTGACATTTCTCCTATCTGAAAATGAAGCCATGTGGAAAATGATTTCTACACCAGCAGAATAATTAAGATAGAAGGCAAAATTTGATTCGGTGGAAATGGAAGCTCAGATTGTCCGTGTTCTCAGTGGGGCGCATGGGGAAGATGATATTATTTCCTTCACCATTGTCTTTAGTTGGCATCATCTTTCCACACTCTCGTTTTTAAATCATATTTTTTGATGTTCTAGCTGTACAGTAACAAATCCAACTAAAAGCAGTGGTAATCCCAAGGGACCTTGGTTTCCTTTTGCTGGACATACCTTCCTCTATTCTGAACATTGATCCAGAGAACAGGCTCTTTACTGACTCTTGGCTGTCTTTGGCTATACAGATGTTTTAATTAAAGGGTATTTCTTTTAGCTGGCTTCGGAGTTTTTATGAAACACGTGCCTTCGTTGACATCAGCCAAATGAAAATTGTACCTAAATAAAAGGTGAAGTTGTTCAGTTCCAGTACTACTTAAGGGGAACTGTTAGAAACAATGGAAGGAAAACACCAAGCTATAGATGTTAAGAATCATTATTTTTCTATAACATATAGATTATTTTAGTTCCTAACAAAAATTTTTAATGAACAAAAGCATGTACTACAAGAAAACCAGAAAATATCACCAATTAAAGTCTAAGCAACATGTTTCAAAGAAAGTGTGAATAGAATACTTTATTTGGATCCTGTCAACATAGTCTAATGACCTTCTTCTCTATTTGAAAATGGCTGATTTTAAATAAAAGTTACTCTAGCTGCTCAAGAGAACTTATGCAAGGAAAGTGCTACACTTCAACAATAAATAAAATGAAATGTCAATTCATTCTCATATGTCCACAAGATTATTCTGTATTGTATAAGCAGAGTGTTTTCAATGCAGCTGAAACCAATTAACCACTCCAGGCATAAACCACTTCATTCACAAAACATGCAGCATCTAAAGTGTTTCATGCAATATGAGATTTTAACCAAATAGTTATTATTTCACAGATTTCAGAACACTCTGTTCTATCAAATCCTCCCAGGAAATTATCCAGTTTTTTTTTTTTTCCTTATGGGTTTTTAGTACACAAACATCTACTCCTCTAAGAGGCCCTATCACATTCCTACTTAGATCACCTCTTATACTGTGTTGTGACTGTCTGATTGTCTGCCTCCCCTCTAGGCTATCCCTCCTTAAAGTAGAGGTTAAAATTTAGTCATTGTTGTATCTGTTGACTCTCATTCCTGATTCCTCCAAGTATCCCTGGTGACAGAGACAAAGGTTTGGGAAGACCCAGAACACTGCTTATGATCCAGAACGTGAATCTCTGTCCTTATAACCCCCGAAAGTCTTTAATGTCTCCCAAAATACCACCTCAATTCCTCCTTTTGTGCTGTGGTTTTAAAAATACAAAAACTTCCCAACTGTTATCTTTCTTTCAGCCTTCTTGCATCCTAAGAATCTTGTTTTGTTGCCCTAATCACCTATTGTATTTCTCCTTTACCAAAAATGTGTAATGTAGGGAAAAGTTCCAAACAGGCAAGGCTAGATAGTAAACTTCTTAAAATGTTCATTTCCCAAATGTATTACATAATCTAGCAATCTATCTCTAGTTAATACAATCCCCATCTCTGCTAATCTATTCTACCCATCAGAATCCAGGCCCAAATCAAATCTGGACTAATAGCAGATGCTCAAAATGTGCTCTGATGACATAAACAAAAGGTTCACATGATATAAAAACAGAAAATTTGCTCCTCTCCTTTACTTTTTCACTAGTTTTTTAATGAATATTTTATATTTTTATTTGAGAGACAGAGATAGAGAAAGCATGAACAGGGAAGAGAGGGAGAAGCAGGCTTCCCACTGAACAGGGAGCCCTATGCAGAGTTTAATCCCAGGGCCCCAGGATCACAACCTGAGCCAAAGGCAGACACTTAACCTACTAACCATCCGAGTGCCCCTCACCAGGTTTTGTTTTGTTTTGTTTTGTTTTTTAAGTAAAAGACTGGAGGGCAGGGCAAGATGGTGGAGAAGTAGGGTCCTCATGTCACCTGTCCCGACCAACTTACCTAGATAATTTTCAAATCATCCTGAAAACCTATGAATTCCACCTGATATTTAAAGAGAAAATAGCTGGAATGCTACAGAGAGAAGAGTTTGTGCTCCTAACAAGTACAACTCGTTTTTAGCCACTCTGCACTGAGCAAAATGACTAGAAAGAACTCACCACAAAAGAAAGAATCAGAAACAGTCCTCTCTGCCACAGAGTTACAGAATTTGGATTACAATTCGATGTCAGAAAGCCAATTCAGAAGCACAATTATAAAGCTACTGGTGGCTCTGGAAAAAAAGCACAAAGGATTCAAGAGACTTCATGACTGCAGAATTTAGATCTAATCAGGCTGAAATTTAAAATCAATTAAATGAGATGCGATCCAAACTGGAGGTCCTAACGATAAGGGTTAATGAGGTAGAAGAAAGAGTGAGTGACACAGAAGACAAGTTGATGGCAAGGAAGGAAGCTGAGGAAAAAAAGAGAAAAACAATGAAAAAAACATGAGAAAAGATTAAGGGAAATAAATGACACCCTCAGAAGGAAAAAAAAATCTATGTTTAATTGGGGTTCCAGAAGGCGCCGAGAGGGACAGAGGACCAGAAAGCATATTTGAACAAATCATAGCTGACAACTTCCCTAACTTGGGGAGGGAAACAGACATTCAGATCCAGGAGATAGAGAGATCCCCCCTAAAATCAATAAAGACCGTTCAACACCAAGACATTTAATAGTGAAACTTGCAAATTCCAAAGATAAAGAGAAAATCCTTAAAGCAGCAAGAGACAAGAGATCCCTAATTTATATGGGGAGAAGTATTTGATTAACAGCAGACCTCTCCACAGAGACCTGGCAGGCCAGAAAGGGCTGGCAGGATAATTTCAGGGTCCTAAATGAGAAGAACATGCAGCCAAGAATACTTTATCCAGCAAGGCTCTCATTCAGAATAGAAGGAGAGTAAAGAGCTTCCAACATAGGCAGAAACTGAAAGATTATGTGACCACCAAACCAGCTCTGCAATAAATATTAAAGGGGAACCTGTAAAAGAAAGAGGACCCCCAAAGAAATAATCCCAAAAACAGGGACTGAATAGGTATTATGATGACATTAATTCATATCTTTCGATAGTAACTCTGAATGTGAATGGGCTTAATGATCCCAACAAAAGGCATAGGGTTTCAGACTGGATAAAAAAGCAGGACCCATCTATTTGCTGCCTACAAGAGACTCATTTTAGACCTAAGGACACCTACAGCCTAAAAATGAAAGGTTGGAGAACCATTTACCAATCAAATGGTCCTCAAAAGAAAGCAGGGGGAGCAATCCTCATATCAGATAAATTAAAGTTTATCCCAAAGACTGCAGTAAGAGATGAAGAGAGTAAAGGATCTATTCAACAAAAGGACCTAACAATTATGAATATTTATACCCCTAATGTGGGAGCTGCCAAGTATATCAATCAATTAATAACCAAAGCAAAGACATACTTAGATAATAATACACTAATAATGGGAGACTTCAACACGGCACTTTCTGCAAATGACAGATTTTCTAAGCACAACATCTCCAAGAAACAAGAGCTTTAAATGATACACTGGACCAGATAGATTTACAGATATTTACAGAACTTTGCATCCAAATGCAACTGAATATTCTTCTCAAGTGCCCATGGAACTTTCTCCAGAATAGACCACATACTGGGTCACAAATCAGGTCTCAAGGGATACCAAAAGATTGGGATTGTCCCCTGCATATTTTCAGACCATAGTGCTTTGAAACTTGAACTCAGTCACAAGAAGAAATTTGGAAGAAACTCAAACATGTGGAGGTTAAACAGCATCCTGCTAAAAGATGAAAGGGTCAACCAGTAAATTAGAGAAGAGTTAAAAAGATTCAGGAAACTAATGAGAATGAAGATACAACCATTCAAAACCTTTGGGATACAGCAAAAGCAGTCCTGAGAGGGAAATACATTGTAATACAAGCATCCCTCAAAAAAATTGGAAAAAACTCAAATACACAAGCTAACCTTGCACCTAAAGGAACTGGAGAAAGAACAGCAAATAAAACCTACACCCAGCAGAAGAAGAGAGTTAATAAAGATTTGAGCAGTACTCAATTAAAAAGAGACCAGAAGAACTGCAGAACAGATAAACAAAACCAGGAGTTGGTTCTTTGAAAGAATTAGTAAGACAGATAAACCATTAACCAGCATTATTAAAACCAAAAGAGAAAATACTCTAATTAATAAAATCACAAATGAAAAAGGAGAGATCACAACCAATACCAAGGAAATACAAACGATTTTAAAAACATATTATGAGCAGCTATACACCAATAAATTAGGCAGTCTAGAAGAAATGGACGCATTTCTGGAAAACCACAAACTACCAAAACTGGAATAGGAAGAAAGAGAAAACCTGAACAGGCCAAAAACCAGGGAGAAAACTGAAGCAGTCATCAAAAACATCCCAAGACTCAAAAGTCCAGGGTCACATGGCTTCCCAGGGGAATTCTATCAAACATTTAAAGAAGAATCAATACCTATTATACTAAAGCTGTTCCGAAAGATAGAAAGGGATGGAATACTTCCAAACTTGTTTTATGAGGCCAGCATCACCCTAATTCCAAAGCCAGACAAAGACCCCACCAAAAAGGAGCATTATGATGAACACAGATGCAAAAATTCTCAACAATATACTAGCCAATAGGATCCAACAGTACATTAAGATTATTCACCATGACCAAGTGGGATTTATTCCCGGGATGCAAGGCTGGTTCAACAGTCATAAAGCAATCAATGTGATAGATTGTATCAACAAGAAAAAAAACAAAAACCATTTGATCCTCTCAACAGATGCAGAGAAAGCATTTGACAAAATACAGCATCCATTTCTGATCAAAACTCTTCAGAGTGTAGGGATAGAGGGAACATTCCTCAGCATCTTAAAAGCCATCTACGAAAAGGCCACAGCAAATAGCATTCTCAATGGGGAAACACTGAGAGCCTTTCCCCTAAGATCAGGAACAAGACAGGGATGTCCACTTTCACCACTGCTATGCAACATAGTACTAGAAGTCTTAGCCTCAGCAATCAGGCAACAAAAAGAAATAAAAGGCATTCAGATTGGCAAAGAAAAAGTCAAATTCTCCCTCTTTGCAGATGACATGATACTGTACATAGGAAACCCAAAAGAGTCCACCCCAAGATTGCTAAAACTCATAGAGCAATTCGGCAGTGTGGCAGGACACAAAATCAATGCCCAGAAATCGGTGGCATTTCTATACACTTACAATGAAACTGAAGTAAGAGAAATTAAGGAGTCAATCCCATTTACAATTGCACCCAAAAGCATAAGAAACCTGGGAATAAACATAACCAAAGAGGTAAAGGATCTATACCCTAACAACTACAGAACACTTCTGAAAGAAATTGAGGGAGACACAAAGAGATGGAAAAATATTCCATACTCATGGATTGAAAGAATTAATATTGTAAAAAAGTCAATGCTACCCAGGGCAATTTACACATTCAGTGCAATCCCTATCAAAATACCATGAACTTTCTTCAGAGAGTTGGAACAAATCATCTTAAGATTTGTGTGGAATCAGAAGAGACCCCAAAGAGCTACAGGAATATTGAAAAAAGAAAACCAGAGCTGGGGGCATCACAATGCTATATTTCAGGTTGTACTACAAAGCTGTGATCATCAAGATAGTGTGGTACTGGCACAAAAACAGACACATAGATCAATGGAACAGAACAGAGAATCCAGAAATGGGCCCTCAACTCTATGGTCAACTAATATTCAACAAAGCAGGAAAGACTATCCACTGGAAAGAAAGACAGTCTCTTCAATGAATTGTGCTGGGAAAATTGGATAGCCATATGCAGAAGAATGAAACTAGACCATTCTCTTAAACCAGACACAAAGATAAACTCAAAATGGATGAAAGATCTAAATGTGAGAGAAGATTCCATCAAAATCCTAGAGGAGAACACAGGCAACACCCTTTTGGAACTTGGCCACAGCAACTTCTTGCAAGATACGTCTATGAAGGCAAGAGAAACAAAAGCAAAAATGAACTATTGGGACTTCATCAAGATAAAAAGCTTCTGCACAGCAAAGAAACAGTCAACACAACTAAAAGACAACCTACAGAATGGGAGAAGATCTTTGCAAATGACCTATCAGATAAAGGGCTAGTGTCCAAGACCTATAAGGAACTTATTAAACTCAACAGCAAAGAAACAAACAATTCAATCATGAAATGGGCAAAAGACATGAACAGAAATTTCACCAAAGAAGACATAGACATGGCCAACAAGCACATGAGAAAATGCTCTGCATCACTTGCCATCAGGGAAATACCAAACAAAACCACAATGAGATACCACCTCACACCAGTGAGAATGGGGAAAATTAACAAGACAGGAAACCACAAATGTTGGAGATGATGTGGAGAAAGGGAATCTTCTTGCACTGTTGAGGGAATGTGAACTGGTGCAGCCACTCTGGAAAACTGTATGGAGGTTCCTCAGAGTTAACAGTAGAGCTACCCTGTGACCCAGCAACTGCACTGCTGGGGATTTACCCCAAAGATACAGATGCAGTGAAACAGCAGGACACCTGCACCCCGATGTTTATAGCAGCAATGTCCACAATAGCCAAACTGTGGAAGGAGCCTCGGTGTCCATCGGAAGATGAATGGATAAAGAAGATGTGGTTTATGTATACAATGGAATATTACTCAGCTATTAGAAATGACAAATACCCACCATTTGCTTCAACGTGGATGGAACTGGAGGGTATTATGCTGAGTGAAGTAAGTCAGTCGGAGAAGGACAAACATTATATGTTCTCATTCATTTGGGGAATATAAAAAATAGTGAAAGGGAATAAAGGGGAAAGAAGAGAAAATAAGTGGGAAATATCAGAGAAGGTGACAGATCATGAGAGACTCCTAACTCTGGGAAACGAACAAGGGTTAGTGCAAAGGGAGGTGGGCGGGGCGTGGGGGTGACTGGGTGATGGGCACTGAGGGGGGCACTTGACAGGATGAGCACTGGGTGTTATACTATATATTGGCAAATCGAACTCCAATTAAAAAATATATAAAATATTTAAAAAAATAAAGTAAAACACTTTTTGAACTTCATTAGGTTCAAAAGGAATTCTATAGAATTTTAATCTTCATTTCAATGACTGCTTTTATATCATTACTTTTAGAGAATCAGTTCATTTAATTAATACGTAATATTTCTATTACTCATTTATTCTAAAACTATAATTTCCTGTTAGGTATATTTTCTTCAAGAAAAAATTCTAGAGGGCTAATATTTTATTTCATTATGTATCCATGAAATAGGTGATTAGATTGCCTCTTTTCCAGATGACTTGGAACTAAAAAGAATTCATATTTAGTATAACTTGCAGTTTCCATTCTTAGATAAAGGCAGTATATCATGCATAGTTTCTACATCCAAATTGTTCAGTTCTGCTTCATGGCATCTGCACAGAAATTGTTCACAAGGTGACACTATGATCACAAACCTAAAAATCAAAACACTTTCATACATTTTTGGAAAGGTTATCTTTGCCTTGAAATGTTTAAGCCAAAAGTTCTCTTTCTAATGCTCCTTGATCAATGAAGTAAAAATAAATTACTCAATTTAGATACTAAGTAACTAGAATTATAACATATATTCTTTACAACAAATCACTAGACAGCAACCACTGAGAGGATCTCAGTGGCTCATGACTTAGAGCTAGATGGAATGAAAAAAAATTTCAAAGAGAGAAAATGTATAAACACAATGGAAGACATGGAGAGTCACATTTGTGTTTTCACCACATAGAATGAACAGCTCTGAGAATATTTCAAATATAAGTAGTGAAAGGATACAATAAATGGAAGAATGAAATGCTATATACATTTTAAACTGATGAAAGTTCTGCTAATCTGAAATAGTTAAAAATTTCTATTTGAAAATTCACAACTATGCATGCATACACACAAATACTTGCTTTTTAATGCACTTTCATTTAAATGTTTTTTAAAGATCTTATTTATTTATTTATTTACTTATTTACATATTTATTTATTTTGAGATAGAGAGAGAGAGCATGAGCAGGGGTTGGAGCAGATAGAGGAGCAGAGGGAGAGGGACAACCAGACTCCCTGCTGAGCAAGGAGCTAAACACAGCCTGGATTCCAGGACTGGGATCATGACCTGAGTCAAAGGCAGTCACTTAACAGACTAAGCCACCCAGGAGCCCCAAATGCACTTTCATTTTCAAGCAAGCAGAAAATTCATCAATATCGATTATAATCAGTTACTCCTGAGCGCTAGCAAAGAACAACAACATGGCTACAGGAGAAAATGTCTTAATGTTATCTATGTGGAAGTAGGTACAGTAATTTCATAGAACAAAAGAATTGGTTAGAGAAGAGTTTATCAAATATCCTAAACAATAATAAACCAATATATCAGAATCATCAGATATCTTTAATACATAATCCAGTAAAATAAGGTAGTTAAAAACACAGGAAAATACTGTGAGATAATTATCATAATTTTAAAGGAAAACCACAGAAGCTATATTTCACACTAGAAATCTAAACTAAAGTCATACACTAGTGAATCCATATTATGAGAAGATAGGACATTTTCTATCATTGTGTTATGATGATATATTCAGGAGTTTTAATATGATGATATTCCACAGAGATATTTTTCATAATTGAAACATTACCTACCCAGCGACACCTGTGATACTTTTCCCTCTGGCCATAGAACCATAAAACATATTTATAAAACTTAAGAGTCAGGATGAAACTTGGAAGTCATTTACTTTAAGTACCTTTATCCTCCTTTTTAAAAGTGTTAGTTTTTCTTTTTCTAATTATAAAAATGATAAAAACTTGTTGCAAACCTTTAAAATAAAAAGAAGTACAAAAGTATAAAAAAGAATCAACTGTAGTCATAACACCTGTAGACAATATAATACTCTACATTCATGTCTTTGTGTTTTTATTTAAAACAATGTCATGAATATTATGTCATGCCATGTCACAAATACAATTTTTAATGACTGCATAATATTTCAATCTCTGAATGAACCACACTTTATTTAATTATGCTCCTATTTTAGGTTCCTGAGGATGCTCACTAAAATTGTGATGATATATCTTTTGAATATATATATTGTAGGAGTACAATTAAATAAATTTTATCACTCATTGATAAAATATATACCCATTTTTATTTATTTAAGATGAATTCAGAGAAAAAAAAAAAACTCTTCCTTTTATACATGTGGAAATGTAGACATACAAGTTAACTGACTGATGAGGTCCATAACCAAAATTATCTGATTTTCTGTTTCTTACTATAATGTCATTCTCTATAATTTAAAAGTACAGCTGTTGGATCTTATTCTGCTGTATGTATTCTATTGCTATATCAATATTGCTATCTTTAAATTCATAATCCATTATTCATCTTTTACTCATAACTATTTCATTCCCTCTTGAAAGCCTACATGGAGTGGCAATAAAACAAATCAGAAAAGCAAATTGAAATGTTAAAGAATAAATAAGAAATAATAAAACAAACAAGAAAAACACCAGTATGAGACACTCTTTCTTATTCTTTAGATTTCAACCGAAAGTCTACCTGAATATGGAAAAAGGCAGCTCCATTATGATTGCTAGTAGGCCACAATTTAAAATAAACTAGGTAGATTCTATCAAAAGTATAATTACTATTCAAAGAGTTAAAGCATGTAAAATGATTTGGATACATTTCTGAAATTATTTGGGAGGCAATTGAAGGGTAAAGGCTTCAATCAGTTTCCACAAAGTCACGATAAGCATCTCAGAGACAATCCTGGCTGCCTTAAGATAGATTGTTTACATCAAGAAGATGTGCATTCCCTACTTCCAAGGGGAGAAATGAATCAACCATCCAGAAAGCCTAAAGTTTACTGACCTTCCACATATGACCTTCAAGTACGCTGATAAGCCAAAAAATGCAACTTAGAATTATTGGAAAAATATAATTTTCAAGTATATATGAATTTTAAAATTCAAGATTATTTTAGTTTTTTAGAATTACCAAACTTACCTTTTAGTTTTTAGAATTATAAAAACTTTAAAATAATCACTAAAATATTACAATGACCATTTTTTAATAAAAAATGCAATAAGAAAAAAAAATGCAATAAGAGGGATGCTTGGATGGCTCATTAGGTTAAGCACCTGCTTCTTGATTTTGGTTCAGATCATGATCTCCAGGACCTGGGACCCAGCCCCATATCAAGCTCCATGTTCAGTGCTCAGTGCAGAGTCTACTTGAGATTCTCTCTCTCTCCCTCTGTCCCTCTCGCCACTCATGCTCTCTCTCTCTTTATATATATATATGATATAATATAATATAATATAATATAATATAATATAATATAAATAAAATATTGTAAAAAATGTAGTAAGAAAACTCTATACTCCAACATCACAGTTTAGCTTTAAAAAAGGATTTCAGGGTTTTATTTCACTTCTTTCCCCTTTTGTCCTTTTAACATGTGCTTAGGATCATCAATATATTAACTTTTCATACTCATAAGTGCTATTGGTACACAAAACATGAGAGTTCATTGTAAAAGTAAAAAAGATGTACTGTTAACTCATCAAATACAAATAGCTTTATACATGAGATGACAAATGTTTTCCTTTATCCTAGAAAGGTTCTTCACCTAATTATGACAAATAAAAATGAAACTAGTTAAGTGAGTGGATATTGATAGTTTAGCCCACCCCATCAACCAAGAGCCTTGTGCTTGTTTGGTTATAGAAATTAAAAAGGAAGAAAAAAAACACTAAATTTCAAATGTTTTTGTGCCTCTGACTCTTATGATCAGTCATGTTATATTGAACAAGTATATTTCATTTAAAAGCACAATTTAAACCAAATGACATCAAAGTGCTGCACAGAATATAAATGTCAATGTTTTGAATACTGTAGTTTCTTATTATAATAAACACACAGAGATCCTTCATACATGGTTCTTACTTTCTTCATTTTATTTATTTATTTAGAGAGCATGAATGTGAGCAGAGGAGGAACAGAAGGAGAGGGAGAGAGAGAATATTAAGCAGGCTCCACCCCTAGTAAGGAGCTCTCTGAGGGCTCGATCTCAGGACCCTGACATCACAACCTGAAGAAAATCAAGAGTCAGATGCTTAATGACTCATGTGCCCAGCTCTCTCTTCCTTTTAATTTTTTTTTTATTTATTTATGATAGTCACAGAGAGAGAGAGAGAGAGGCAGAGACATAGGTAGAGGGAGAAGCAGGCTCCATGCACCGGGAGCCTGACGTGGGATTTGATCCCGGGTCTCCAGGATCGCGCCCTGGGCCAAAGGTAGACGCTAAACCGCAGCACCACCCAGGGATCCCTCTCTCTTCCTTTTAAAGATACAAGTGACAGAGGATATTCCCAGAGCTGATACATCTTCCTAGGTATACTCATAGTTCAATGGTACAAAATGTTGTTAATAAATGCACAACAGAAGACTGAGCCCAGTAAGAACTGCACAATAGATATGATACACTGAGGGTTACATGCAATTTCTAGTATTCTGGCTATCAACTCTATCCTTTTCTCCCCCAAGTAAGAAAGCATATGGAATAGGATTGATTGACAATAATATTAATTATATAAGCATTATTGTATTGGCTTTATTCATAAAGAAAAAACTAAGCAATTTCAAACTTTATTACTTCATTAGGAGTATCTAATTATTCACTACACATCCCACACCTGATAACAAAACACAATAAATTTAACATTTGATTTCAGAGTCACTATCCAGATTAATTAAAATCCAAACTAAAGATAAAAAAAATTTTTTTAAGATTTTATTTATTTATTCACTAGAGACAAAGAGAGAGAGAGAGGCAGAGGCATAGACAGAAGGAGAAGCAGGTTCCCTATGGGGAGCCTGATGAGAGACTTGATTCCAGGACCCTGGGAACATGACCTGAGGGGAAGGCAGACAACCACTGAGCCACTCAGTTCCCCCTAAAGGTAACCAAAATTTTAATGTGGACTTGGTCAACAATTTGATACACTAAATAGATTTAATCTAATTGATGAGAGAGAAATAAAACTGCTTTTAGATTATCTATTTTCGCTTTCAAGTTGTTACTAAATTTTTTCCTAAGTCACTTCTACTACACTCTTGATGACCTACAACATCTCCACTCTGTTCATCCCATCTTTGATATACCCTAAAAAGATTAAATTACATTTTAGTAATGATTACTATTCAAAAGCAAAAAAGACCTTAGAAGGTTCTATCATCATTGCAACATCTCCTCCAAAAAAAGAAGAGTAGCCTCCGATAAAGTTTTCTTCCACTTATCCACAACACCCAACCAGCCCTACCTTTCTTACTGTACTTTTAGCCAAAGGTAAGTCAAAGTGGCTGCTTCTCTAGTAACAATAACAGTGATCACTCATAATATGTGATAGAAATCCTTTTATAGACCACCGACATTTAATTTTAGACCAAAGAATGTGGGTAACTGTTTTTGCAAACATATCTAAAAGTGCTCAATTTTAATTTATACATACATAACAAGGATAGAGAGGTCTAGCTATAGGAAAATGTGCTAAAGATCCAAGTTTTTAAACAGATTAGGTAACTAGAAGTCAGGTTCACTTTCTGTTAACTAAAATATTCTTCACTTTACATAATGATTTATTTCAGGAGTTCATAGAGAACTTCTATATGCATTCAAAATGAAAACAATTACAAAATATCAGTTTAGTCGCATATTTCATAGGATATAAACAAGGTACAAGGAATGTCTGCATTTCTGATATAAATTAAATGCGGACAAAATGGGACTCACCGATATGATTTCCATTATAGCTTTCATTTAAAAAAATGATTTAGAAAATTGATGCTTGTAGGTCTTTTACACTTTATATCTGTTAAACACTAACTGAAAACACACGGCACAAAGTGTTTCTGTGGAGAGGAAAACCTCCTACTGGGTTTAGACTTCCTACTGGGATTACTTTCTCAGCTAAAACCATCTTTGGTACTTTACTGACAGTCTAAGTTCTTTTCTATGAAACACACACACATACAGCTTGACAGCTTATATTTTCTGTATAATATTTAAAAGGAACTTTTCAAATATAAACTGCTTCACTATACAATTCACAATCACTCTTGGCTGGACTACCAGAGCAACCCACCTGACATAATTTTGTTCCCACATGTGACATCCAATAATTATCATGAAACAAGACGACTTACCGGCCCAAAAGAATTACTGTCAAAACTGTGTCCATGATGATCACCTTCAACCCAGATGTGACCCCGGGGAACTTTGACATACCGGTTTTTGTGGCCCATGGTTCTAGAAATAAAGAGCATACATAACCATTGAGATAAGAACAGAAAGACCAAGTAGTTGAGCATACAAAGAAACAAAGGGCAAAAATGCTATTATAAAAATGCCACAGATATTTACAGGTGACCATGAAGCTACCCTATAACTATTTTTAAATAACATATAGTTAGGACCTTATAAACCTATGCACAGTATTTTTTTCACTCTTCTGTTAAATATAATGTACTAGCACCAAATACAATGTTTTACTATCATATTAAATTCTCAATATCCTAAGTATGGTTTTTATGAAATAAACTCTAACAAAAATACAGATCAATTTATTTTCTGATATTTGCTTTTATGTCAATGTTCAACATGATCAACTGTAACTTCGTTTTTTTAGTCAAACTTTTCAAACCAACAGATGGCATTTTTCATGACTTCTTAATAGTCTAAAAATCGGCATATATAGAAACAACAACAAAAAAACCCCTGAGAGATCTCCTGTCAGATTTAAACTATCAATATCAGCTGAAAATTTTTTATCAGTATTATTTTATTTAGTCAATTATTCTTGAAAATGAGGAACTTTTTAACAATTTTTAAGACTATTAAATATTAATAATCAGTAATACACATTTAGTGGAACATTCTTTACATTGTTTTTTAAAAGATATTTATTTATTTGAGAGCGAGAGAGACAGGAGAGGGAGCGAGAGAGAGAGAATCCTCCAGCACTCACCACTGAGCACAGAGCTAGATTCCACAACCCTTAGATCATGACCTGAGCTGAAATAAAAAATCAGACGCTGAACTGACTGAGCCGCCCAGGCTCCCCAGGAACATTCTGTATTCTTAAGGCTAACATGGAAAAGGAATAAGGAAAGGCTCTCTCATACAGTATTGGTGGCAATATAAATTTTTTTTCCCCTTTTTGCAATTTGGGGCTTATTTTCATTAAATTTGTTAAGAGACTAAAATGTACATGCCTTTGATCTAGTTATTACACTGTTCTGTAGAAATCCATTCCAAAGAAATAATCAGAAATACGAATAACTATTTATTATCAGGAGTATTCAACACAAGCTTTTTTTCCTTTCTTTTTTTTTCTTTTTTCTTTTTTTTTTTTTTTTTTTAAGAAGGGCAAACTGCCACATGTAGTGCCTCATTTGGATGTCTGGAGCTTGACTACATTACTTTCTACAAATGGACCTGGACAGCTCATTTGGAGGTTTTAGCAGGGGAATGCAGCTACTCCTGTACTCTTGACTGAAGAAAATTCCTTCCCTATTGGGAAAGGTCCCTCTCTTCTACAGAGCACGTGTCAGGAGGGATGCTCAGGGAGCAGTGATGAGAAGGGACACCCGCCTAGCCAGCCAGATCAGCTGAATCAACTCCGGTGATCAATGGGGTGACAGATATCGCAGCAAGATCTCCCTCATATCTGCAACACAAGCTTTTTAAAAGAAATACATAAGCTTTTTATATCATATATGTATTTTCTAAATATTCTACAACATGGCAATGGTTAAATAAATTATGACATAACCAATTTAATAAAATGAACAAGATTATAATAAAATATTACCTGATATATAATAATAAATTATTTTGAAGACAGAGACTATTTTTTTTTTCTTTTTTTACTCCCCAAAGCATCTGGGAAAATGCCCAGCCTAAAGAAACCTATCAATAAATATTGGTTGAATGAATGAATGAATGAATGAGTACATCTCACCCCTAAGTGTACAGAGTTAAGCACAGAAACTGAGCTTTGTGAGCTATTCTTTGATGTAGAGTCCCTTTCAGGCCATTTTTGTTAGTTAGCACGTTGTATGTGTGCAGAAGAATACATAAAAAAAAAGACTACGCATAAATTGGTGCTATAGAAATTGAAACTATTCATTATCTAGAATGGTTTTTAATTTTCAAGATAACTTCAGTGTTGAATTACTTTACTTGAGATCAGTAAATCATTCATGCAAGGAAGCAATGTTGTGGCCATTAGAAGCCCACAGTAAGTTAATGACTGCTGTTTATTTTTAATTACTACTGGCAAGAAGAGTTTCAGCTTTTTAAAGAAAAGCAAAAAACAAGCTGAACACATCTCACCGTCATATACTCTGTAATATAAGTGTTCTTCAATTAAAATCTGTCAATTAGTTCTTGACATCACTACTGCTTTTATCATGAGATTGCCTCTAAGAACTAATATCCCACATCAAGTGTTAATGATAGGAGAAGACCCTTTTATTTAATTGTTGGCAAGGCACACTTTCCTAAAAAAGTCCAAATGTTTGTTTACCTTATAAAGCTGACTATTTTGGATAGTTAGAAAGAAAACAATTACTCATTTTGTCTCTTCAAAAAAAATTATGAATTAAAACCAGCATAAAATCATTTCTGCAATGAGATGGTAGATGTGAAGTCAAGCATATTCTTTTGGAAACCAGAATGTTATGAAACTCAGATTCAGTTTCAATGTCATATGAACCAGGGAGTCAAGATACTTGTGATAGAAAATGACAGTATCGTAAAATTACCAGTGACAGTTGCATATTCCCTTGCATTGACCATCTTATCTAACAGATTTGAATACACCCATCTTCCCATCATTGTCTAGCCTCTTACAATGCCTTATTTTTCTTCATTGCAGCTACCAGCACTTGACATTCATGTATTGGTTTTTTTGTTTATTGCCTATCTCCCTCTCTACTAGAATGTAAACTTCAGAACTTTGTCTTTCTTCTTCCCTTTCTTTGTATCCCCAGAGCCCAAAGGAAAGCACTGTACAAAGTGTTCAACAAATATGTGTTAAATAAATGACCAAATGACTGAATAACTGAAGAATAAAAAAACACTGCAACAACGGCAGAATAATAGAATAGAAAGTTCAGAGTCTGGAACCAGACTAAACTAGTTCTACTCTTGCTACTAGGACTCATAAGTAATCCTGTGCAAGTCACTTAGTTTCTACTTCCATCTGCCTATTTTTAAAATAGAGTGAACAAAATATGCCCCAACTGGGTTGAGATGAAGGTCAATAGTTAAATGAGAATATAATGGAGAAGTTAATAGAGAGCGTAGTCTCTGCAATCAGCCTATTTTGGCTTTTATAGCTGACTGAATGCTTTCAAGTTCATGTAACCTTGGGAAAGTTGATGCAACTCTGTCAGTGTTCTCACTTGAACAATGGAGCAAATAATGGTACCTAACTCAAAAAGTTGTTCCATGAATCAAGTGGTATGTATTAGACACTTGATAAATGGATTCTGGTATACTTGAGACTGTTTTTAAGACTCAGTACCATTCTGATATATGGTAAGAATCCAATAAGTGGTAGTTATTATTGCTATTGTCTTCCTTGGTCCACTATTTCCTTTCTTTTCATAATTCAGAATGTATTCAGCTTCCACTATCTATTAGCATCAGTCTCTTAAAATTACCTGAGCTACACTTCAATAATTTCTTTTCCTCACAGTTGCACTGTGACTATAGACTATTTTTTATGGTACAATAAATCTTTTTTTTTTCTTTTTATTTGTATGTCCTTCTGGGATACTCTAAAACTTCTATGTGAAAACACAACCTATCTGTTTGTGCACATTTAAATATGCAGGAAGTAGTAGGTGAAAACACAAATAGATTGTATTTTCACTTACTAATCACTTGCATTTTTGAATGTCACAGCGCTAATAGGAGTGGTTTACTGTGATACCAGACAGGTGTGAAAGAACACTTTGAGCTACAGAATTCTCATAAAATTCATTCCATTTGCATAGTGCATATTTCTTAGGTTTCAATCTAACTTTTAAAAAAATAACCCAAAGTAGCTTTAAAAATATGATGTTAAAATATCGAGCTGGTTCCTTTTAGGACTGCCAAAGAAATATAAGACTCCTAATAGAAGTCCTCTGGAGAAGGAATTTTAAATAGCTTTGTGCTTCCGAATTCACATAAAAGAAAGACAAGATAATCTTTCAGGTGATTTAACAGTTAAGTGAGGTGTCAGCATACAAGGTTGTATGTATCTATGGCTTGCAAATAATTTTGGTTTGACAGTCAAAATGAGTTCTGTATGGTATTTTAACTACCTGTCTACAAAGAGGCATTTTTTAGTACTAGCTTTACCATGACAAGTTACTAGATCTTTTAAATGGAATGAAGAATGATTGCCTCCAATTTGATCTGACCTTGAAAACATTTTTTAAAAAAATTCAGTCTTTAGAGGTCATCAGTTGAATACAAAATTATCAATATGATCCTTGATTACCACAAGAAGGAAACAAATTCATACTCAAAGTATGTCCCAAATACACACACACACATATACACACATTCGTAACTTAGGTAACTAGTATTAATAATTCATGATTTATTGTAGTATTTTTATTTTTTCAAATAATATTTTTCAAACAATTGCATTGATTCTCATTATGCAGAGTAGGGGCTTCCATGAATATGTTTACTACTCCCTAGGTGCTAGACCCCTGGGATTTCATTGTCCTGAAGGAACTAGATGTCAAGAGTTCAGGACTCGGCTAGATCAGGTTTTTGAACTAGATCTCTTTCACCATCATCATCACTGATAGACTAGACTAGAAAGACATAATCTACCATCAGGAAAGGAGAACAAGAAGGACACTTGTCTCTCAAGGGTTGGCATCTAGAAGAGACAATAATTCTCCTGGGGGAATCCACATCCTGCCTGTAGGTGAGATGGTGGTTCAAATTCACACTGCTTGTGTGGTCTAAGAAAATTAAGAATTAACTTTAATTGGTCCCCAGGAATCTGGCAGAAGGAAATATGAGTCTCTTTAAGAAAAATCACTCATTTCAGAATTTTCAGTTTCTATAGGTAAGTACCAGTTGGTAAGAACTCATAATCCAAAATAATGGAACCCACAAGGAAACAGCAATATTAATGAGTCAAGGCATATAATATACAGCAGAATTAGATCCTCAGAAACTTAAAATACTGTATTTATCAAACACAGATTATAAATTATACATATTTAATTATTTTTTAAATTAAAAAGGGAACTTTTAAAAATGAACAAGAAACACTACCCTATTTTTAAAGGCCACTCGAAAAAAATCAAATAGAACTTCGAAAAAAATCAAGTAGCACTTCTAAATTTTATTTTATTTTTTTATTTTATTTTTTAAAGATTTTATTTATCTATTCATGAGAGACACAAGAGAGAAAAGCAGAGATGCAGGCAGAAGGAGAAGCAGGCTCCATGCAGGGAGCCCAATGCGGGACTCGATCCCGGACTCCAGGATCACACCCTGGGTCAAAGGCAGGCATTAAACCACTGAACCACCCAGGGATCCCAGAACTTCTAAATTCTAAAATGCAGTGGAACCTTGAATAATGTGGGAGTTGGGTGCTGACTCCCACCCAGTGCAGTAGAAAATCCTCATAAAAATTTTGACTCTCCCAAAACTTAACTACTAATAACCCAATGTTGACCAGAAACCTTAATGATAACATAAGCAGTCAATTCACACATATTTTTATGTTATGTGTGTTCTATACTGTATTCCTACAACAGAGTAAGCTGAAGAAAATAAAACGCTATCAAGAAAATCATAATGAAGAAAAGATATATTAATAGTAGTGCACTATGTTTGTCAAAAGAAATCCACATATAAATGGACCCACCCAGGTCAAATCCACATTATTCAGGGTTCAACTGTATATAATTAAATAGGTGGACAAAAAAGCAGATTACTAAATGCTAAAGAAAAAGCTATTTAGAATTTAGAATGGAGGGGTAAAGAAATAAAAGAAAGTATAAGAGGTGCTAAGAGACATGGAGGACATTACTAACAAATGTAACATACATAAGTGTAATCCGAGTCTCAAAGGAAGAGAATAAAAGAAAACAAGGGAAGGCAATATTTGAAGAGATAATGGTAGAGAACTTTTCAGAACTGATGAAATCAAGAATTCTGAGTATGCAAAGTGAACCAAACACAAGGAAGATCAATATGAGGAAATCACATCTTGATACAATGTAATGAATCTGTAGAACCCTAAAGATCCTCTTGCCTCCACTATTTTTTGAGAAGCTGCCAGAGGAAAAAAAAAGGTAGATTATCTTTAAACTAACAGTATTGTTCCCATACAAGGGTATAATTTACATGAAATATAACCCAGTCGTTTTTAAGTATATAATCAATGGATTTTAACAATCTATACAATCATATAATCACTAGATCAAGATATAAAACACTTTAGGGCAGCCCTGGTGGCTCAGCGGTTTAGCACCGCCTGCAGCCCAGGGCCTGATCCTGGAGACTCCAGATCGAGTCCCACGTTGGGCTCCCTGCATGGAGCCTGCTTTTCCCTCTGCGTGTCTCTGCCTCTCTCTCTCTCTCTCTCTCTCTCTTTGTGTCTCTATGAATAAATAAATTAAAAATCTTTAAAAAAAAAACCACTTTAATGATCCAACAAAGTTTCCTCACACCCCTCAGGAGGCACATCTGTCCTCACTCACATCTTTGGTTCTAGGTAACTGGGCTGAGCTGCTCTTATCACTACAGTTTTGCCTTCCTAGACTTTCCTTCAGATTGTAACATTCAATATGCATTCTTCTATTCTTGGTGTGTTTAAATTAGTCTAATGTTTTTGAGATCAATTTATGATGTTGCATGTACTAGAAATTTGCTATCATTTTTTTCTTAATAATATATCATATAGGTAAACAGTTGGTTTGTCAAGTAATAGTTCATGGACACATGGGTTGTTTCCAGTTGGGGCCATTATCAACTAAGTAGCTATGAATATATCAGTATATATATTTATGTGGGCAAGTTTCTATAAGTGAAATATGGTAACTGAATGCTAACCTGTCTTTTCCCTAATGACTAATATTTCTGAGTATGTATTTGTTATTTGCTTTCTTCTCTGGTGAACTATTAAAGCTTTTATAAATTAATTTCAGTGGTTTGTCTTCTTATTATCAAGTTGTATAACTTCTTCATACTGGATATAACTCTTACCAGATATATGTTTTTGCAAATATTTTCTCCTAATCTGCGGCATGCTTTTTTTCATTTTCTTAACAGTTTTTCTTCAAAGAACAAGCATTTTTTTTAATTTTCATGAAGACTATTTAGCAATTTTTTTCTTTTATAACACCTGTTTTTTATGCCATAAGAAATCTTTGCGTAATCCAAAGTCACAAAGCTTTTTCTATTTTTTTTCTTCTACCTTTCTAGTTTTAGGCCTTTTTTTAAAATATGGTACAAAAGAAAGTACATGTTTGTTTGTTTGTTTGTTTCTTTCTTTCTTTCTTTTCCTTCCTTCCTTCCTTCCTTCCTTCCTTCCTTCCTTCTTCTTCTTCTTCTTCTTCTTCTTCTTCTTCTTCTTCTTCTTCTTCTTCTTCTTCTTCTTCTTCTTCTTCTTCTTCCTCTTCTCGCATATGGACATCCAAATTTTCTAGCCCATTTTTTAAAAAAGATTATTCATTCTTAATTGAATTACCTTGTGCTATGGACTGAGTTATATCTCCTCAGAATTCATATGCTGAAGCACTATCTCCCAGGTGGAAGGGTAGGGCCCTCATGAGAGGATTTGTACCCTTATAAGAAGAGATCAGAGAAAGCTTGCATGATCTCTCTCTTCTTCCCCCACTCTCCATTCCTCTCTCACTCTACCACATGATAACTTCATAAAATAACACGCAGAAAAGGAGGAAAGTGATTGAAAATAAATTTTAAGGTTTTTGAATTTTTCTAGTAAAGAGTAGAGATATTTATTATCTTTGGACTTTGGTATACATTTAAATAATATTTTACAAATCATAATGGAAATGTAATCTACAACTCCCCAGCCAGTAGACGGAAAATAGAATTTAAAAATCTCAGTTAATGCAGGCCTGCCTGGGTTGCTCAATTGGTTAAGCTTCATCACACTCTTGGTTTCAGCTCCAACTTACGTGTGTGCTGTCTCTCTCTAAAATAAATAAAACTTTAAAAAATCTCAGTCAATGCAAAAGAATGCAGAAAATTAAAAAGTAGAGGGGCGCTTGGGTGGTTCACTTGGTTAAGCATTGTCTTAGGTAAAGATCTTGGAGTTCCAAGATTGAGCCCTGCATCAGGGTCCTTGCTTCTTCCTCTGCCCCTCACCCCACTTGGGCTCTCTCTCTCGCTCACTCTCTCTCTCTCAAATAATTTTAAAAATATTTAAGAAGATTAAGTAGAAAAAGCAGGATCAATAGAAAGCACAAAATAAGATGGTATTTAAATACATCACTAATCATAATAAAAGTAGATGAACTACTATAGCTAATTGAAAAAAAATTATTGTCCAACTGTGAAAAATTCTAGCTACATGATGCTCATAAGAAAGATACATAAAACAAAAAGATACAGAGAATTTGATGATCATAATAAAATGATAAATCAGGAAAATAATAGCTTCATTAGTACCCAGACAAAATAAGATCAGGTCTCTGAGACATGATTAAAATGTTTATGGGACCTAATCATGAAGCCATTGTTGCTTATTTGATCCTATAGAAAGATTTTAAGAAGGGAAGTGAGCTTGAAACTGTTTAACGAATAAAGTTAAATTTTGTACATCAAAATCCATGATCAGCACCAATATTCTAAAAAGCCCAAAGACCTCTGCTATAAACATGGTAAGCTTTTCTGCTGCTCAATAGACCCATTCTCTACTTTAACTTTAAATGTTACCAACTGTTATATTTGCATAGTATAAAAATGCTAAGGTATAATACTCTTTTCTTTGGAGCTTATATTGAATTAGAAAAGCATGTAATTAAAAAAAATAAATGTATATAATTAAAAGAGGGTGAATTTAAGCAAATTAGGTGATACTATTTCTAGGAAGTTGGATCACCTGAGCTACCTATAAGTGAGGACATTTCCTAAGATCACAGTTGGAAAGACACCAGCGATGATCTAATAAAATTCATCTTTGTATACATAAAGCAGAGGCCAAAAGCATTTAGGTGAAGTCACCTAGTTAGTTAGTGGCAGGGCAAAGACTATATACAGCAGATTCCATAATTTCCTTTCCATTGCAACATGGATCATAATTATTTGAGATTCCAAAGAATAGGTCCTTAACATATTTTCACTGGAAAAAAATGAAATGTCATCTTCTAAATAGACTGCAGATTGTTGCTAGGTGATTAGAGCAAATCTATTTAGTTCATTTAAACAAGAAGTAAGGTTTATACATCTTCACAATAAAGTCATAGAATTAATTTTGTAAGTTTAATATGAATGCTCTTAGTACAACTAAGATTTTGTATAGTGAATATTTCTGATGTACATTTTTTTTCTAAATTTGGATTATAGGAGCATAGATGTGACAATTTCCTTAAAAGAATGTTTTCTCCTGTATTAATAATATCTACAGCTAGCCATAAAAATCGCTGTAGTCATTAATGAAAATTTGAAAAAGATATCAACATTAAGAATTAGATTCTAAATCAGGCCACATATATAATATTTAGGCTGTGTTGATTAATCCAGCAATGAATGAGGTGGCAGTTTATGCTGTGTTATTTTGTGAGTTAGGGTTAGTTTATGAGGGTAAGTTTAAGAATTCTGTGAGAATGTGGACTCTGCTTTTTATTTCCTGTTATAAACACACTTTTATTGAGTGACTACTATGTGGAACAGTATAACTAGTGTGCCTGTGAGCACAGAAAGGAATAAAATCTTGTCCCTACTACCAAGATTATAACTTATATCATGATTTGAACATAAGCAACTGAAGTCTGTAAAATATATATGACATGAAATTTAACAAGTTGGAAGCATCTGCAAGAAATATAATTGACGAATTGAGGAATAAATAAATATCAAATGTTGCTAACCACATAGGTGTTCAAAGGATGGTATTTTATTTTAGTCTACAACAGCCAGGAAAGGTATTATGAATATCTGGATCAAGCTATGAGGAAGGGATAGGAGAAAGCTAACAGGTAAAGAACATAAAATTAATTCAAATCCCATTCTCTTACAAAAAAAAAAAAAATTCTCTTTTCCTTAGTGCATTATTTCCTGAAGATATAGCATCATAAATTAAGGAGATATTTTATAGGCAACTTTATAATGAAGATTTCCAGTCATTACAATAGTATGGAAAATTAAGTATATTTAAATTATTTCATTCTAGGGGCACGTGGGTGGCTCAGTGGTTGAGCATCTGCCTTCAGCTCAGGTCGTGATCCTGGGATCGAGTTCTGCATCAGGCTCCTCCCTCTGCCTATGTCTCTACTTCTTTCTCTGTGTCTCTCATGAATAAACAAATAAAATCCTTTAAAAAAAAATCATTTCAGGGCAGCCCCGGTGGCGCAGCGGTTTAGCGCCACCTGCAGCCTGGGGTATGATCTTGGAGACCCGTGATCGAGTCCCATGTCGGGTTCCCTGCATGGAGCCTGCTTCTCCCTCTGCCTGTGTCTCTGCTTCTGTCTCTGCCTCTCTCTCTCTCTCTCTGTGTCTCTCATGAATAAATAAATAAAATTTAAAAATTAAAAAAAATAAAAAATAAAAAAATTGTTTCATTCTAAAGATACTATTATTAATTATTCTCTAATTCTCCTTAATTTCTTATTCTTCTCCTATTCTAAATGCTATTATAATACATCCCATATTAAGTTATTTCAGATAAGATTAAGTCAAAAGTTTTTATGTAGGTAAATGAATTATTGAGTTATAGCATAATTATAAACATTATATAAACTATATGAATATAGAAAAGATAACTCCACATAGCAAAGAAAAGAATGTATCTAACTTGTATATATTCAGAATGAGTTTTTGCTAAAAATGATAAAAACATGAAATATCAAAGGTTTAAGCATCATAATCAGTATAGTTACTGTTAAACTGGATCTTATCAGGAATAAAAAAAGTGACTCATATCATTATTCCATGCAAAGCTTTCTAGCAAAACAATTTAAATAAAATAGTGGGCTTGTAATACATAATTTTATTTTTTTTAAATCAATATTTATTATAAATGGTATTGTACTTGTTTACAAAGTCCTCTCTCAAAATAATTTCCTGGGTATCTGTATCATTCATCATTTATGTTAGTAGGTTTTTCCTACTTTATATTTATACAGGGGGAAAAGCACATCTCAGTGCTTTTTAATGTAAGGTCCAATAATGCTTAGATATTGGAGGAAATATGAACAATTTTCCATCTGTTTGCTTTGATCTCAGTTCTGCAAACTGAATATTCCTTTTAATATTAATAGGAATGCATGCTATTTTCTTTATTTTCTACAAACAAAATTAATGAGCCTTTGGGTTCATTATTAGTAATTAATCTTTAAATTACTAGTAATTAATTTTTAAATCACTAGTAATTGATTACTAGTAATTAATTTTTAAATCACTGTTTAAAGTTTTAATTACACACCAATAACATTTCTAAATACAACCACATCACAAGAAGCAATTGGAATTTGGTTAAATTTGAATTGAGATCCTTCTTTTTACATGACCACTATTGCAAAATAGTAGACTACCTAATTAATGTCAGCAGGGATTCGTTTAATCATCAATCATTTCTTCCAACTGAATATTCCTTAATATATCTTTAACAATTTCATTCAAACAAATAGTATTATACAGAGAGAATATAAGGACTTCGTAGAAGTCACTATACTAGATTACACATCCAACAACTACAGATTACTCTTCATAAAATGTAAATGTGAATAAAATTGGTTTTAGTAAGTACCAAATATGAGATCTTGCTAATTCAAGCCCTACTTGTTCCAGCCTACATGAATTTATTATAAACCATAATGTCTAGAATACCAGAATACCATGTAAATATGTGACTGAATTGCTTGAAAGTCAGAAAAGATGTTTTTTTTCCCCCTTACATAGGACTATGATGTGGTGACACAATCCTGACCAATGAAGACTCTGGGCTACAGAGCATGAATGAAATTATGGATCAGAATGCCTGCATGCCATATTGTTTTGTTATAAACATAAAGCTTATCTAAAGCTTCCTAGGATATTTTGTTTCATACTTCTTTTGAATATTTGCCATCAATGACCTAAACCCCAAGTAAGCAGAAAGCAATCCTCTCAGCTTCCAAGGAATGTGCTCTCGAACATAAGCCTGACTTTTCCATTTTGGAAGACAAAATTCAGGGGATGTTCAATTCAGATAGGAAGAACAGGAATTCACTTTAGATGAGCTCTTATTAAACTTCTAATGTAACCCAAAATAATATTACACAAGCATAAAATAGGCTACTATATCCACTGAGTTTGTACGGGGATCCTCTTGCTTGCAAGAAATCAGATGCATGTGCAAAAAGTGAATTTTGAAAAGATGTGATCTCTTATATTGTGTGCCATAGAAATTGAAAAGTCAGTCCTCCATAAGTCACATCTTCTCGATAGTCTTCTATATAGACAAATTACTGTCCTCTTAAAGTACATTTTTAAATAATATAAATCACTGTGTAAAACTTGAAACCACAGAGAAAACCCATAGCTTAAAAGAAAAAAAACTGGATTCACTTTTATTTATACCTGAAATCCAACAACTACCTTCTTCTTCCTGAACTATACCACTCAGCCCAAGCCACCACCATCTCCTACCTGGACTCCTGTAGTCACTTTCTCACTGGTGTTTATATCTCTGTTTTCCACGTCATTTGCCAAACAAACCTAATTGTGTCATACTCCTGCCCTGTCAAAAAGTTTCCAATGGCTTCCCATCACACGGAATAAAATCCAAATTGCTTACTGTGAACCAACAAGCCCTTACATCCAAGATTCCCAGGCTTGGCACTCTAGATAGGATGAGCCAGAAAAATTCTTAGTCATGAATTAGAATGTTTATTAACATCCCTGGCTCCCATTCACTAGATGTCAATAGCATCCCTTCCACAGTTTGACAACCAAAAATGTCACCAAGCATTGCTAAATATCTCCAGGGTGGCTGTGGGGGCACAAAATTGCCCCCTCCGGGAATCACTGCTTTACAGGATCTGTTTCCTCACAACACCTTCAGTCTCAACTCCTCTTGTTCATTATACCTCATCACACTAGCCTCTTCCATGTTCTTTCAACATACCATGAGTCCTCTTGACTCTGGCCCTTTTCCGTACTTGGCTATCCTCTGCATGGAATGTTCTTTGCATTCTGTGTTCCCATTTAAATATTCTATCTAAAATAACTCCTCTTGTCACCCTCTACCCCTTAGCATACCTTTCTTCACAGCACTATCTGTTCCCTGGTTTTAAAATCTATCTCACGGTATACTTGATTTTTATCTATCTTCTGGACTTCACTGTAAATTCCATGGAGGCAGAGACTTTAAATATCTTGTTCAACACTGTCTTATTAATTCTTAAAATAGTTTCTGTCTATATTCTCAATAGGTGCTTGGTAAACATATATTAACTAAATGGACAGTGCGAAGTTTGGTAGTAGTCCCCTTTATAATACTATTAAAAAATAAGTTATTCTTTTTCTCATTTTTGACAATAGCATCATATAGTATCTTGAATTAAAAAGGAGTTTATATCTTCAGACAACACAGTCATTTTACAGATAAGAAATTTGAGACTTGGAGAGGTTACTTTGTTAAAAGTAAATTGCCTTAGTTTGTGTTAATTGATCTTTAAAAATCAAAATGGTGAGTACCAAATTTGAAGGCTTCTCTCTATAGTCTTCCTCATGGGCATTTCATCCACATTGCTGGAAGCTTCATTTACAAACTAATTTTTTTAAAGATTTTATTTGTTTATTCATGACAGACAGACAGAGAGACAGAGACAGAAGCAGGCTCCATGCAGGGAGCCCGATGTGGGACTCGATCCCAGGTCTCCAGGATCAGGCCCTGGCTGAAGGTGGCGCTAAACCACTGAGCCACCAGGGCTGCCCTACAAATTAATTTTTAAGAGAATTTGAACCAAACCTAAGTATAGGTATTGAGTATTAGATACTTATTTAAGGAGGCTATCAGTTGACATCTTGATAAGGGAAGAGCATTTTGTCTTAGATTTTTAGATAGGAAATTCCCACAACATACCAGATAGGGGAAAAAATCGATGGCTTATAGTTAATAGAAATGAAATTAACTTATGATCAAAGCTAAAATAATTCAAAATATTATATAAAGGATAGAATTAGATCACCGGCATCAGCACTATCTGAATGGATTAATTTCATGGGCACTGTAGACTAATTTGAACAAAGTGTATTCAGGAAGATTAAAAAGTTAAAGGATGGCAAAGCCTCTGACCTCAAGAAACATAATATAGAGCAAAAGATGATGTACATAGAAGTTAAAACACAAAGCAGAATGCCATAAATGATGGATGTGAGATCAAGTGATAATGATAATCGAGTACTATTTACTGAGTACTTATCGTGGTCCAGGTAGTATAGTAAATGACAATAATTTAGGCTTTGTCAAACCAAGAAAATAGCAAAGGATATGAACCCACAAAGCCTGTGCACTTAATGACTATGATATCTTCCTTTAAAAAAAGATTAATTCTGGGGCAGCCTGGTGGCTTAGCGGTTTAGCGCCGCCTTTAGCCCAGGGTGTGATCCTGGAGACCGAAGATCAAGTCCTACATCGGGCTCCCTGCATGAAGCCCGCTTCTCCCTCTGCCTGTGTCTCTGCCTCACTCTCTGTGTGTCTCTCATGAATAAATAAATAAAATCTTAAAAATAATGATTAATTCTGACTGAGTTGATCCTGTTCTAGAAATCAGAAAAATATAAATATGGGCATGAGTGGTACAAAATGTGACCAGAAATATGCAGATGATAAAATATATCAAGGATTCATGTTAGAAAAATCCCTGAATTCCCTGGGTTAGGCTGGAATGCAGTTTAGTGGAAGTTAGCAAATGTACATTATAAGCTGGGGATGGACTTATTGTAGAGAAACTTAAATATCAATCTATGAAGTATCTACCCTATGTTGGAGGCAAAGGGGGAACATTTGAAAGGTGTTAATAAAAAGTGACAAGATCTTGTCATACATAATTATCTTCATAGGACTAGCAGCCCAGAGCAAAATGGACGCAGTTGAATGTTGAGCTGTCACTGAAAACTGTTCTTCCACTTCCAGATATATTCAAATCCATGAATCTCTACCTATAGTAGAGCCCTTGCTTCCTACACATACCAAGTTCCTATTGATTATAGAGATAATATTTTGGTGTACATGGTGTGTGGCCACTTCACCCTTGGGGTAATGGTTCTTATTGAGACGTAACTGCATTCATCTCACCCGCTTGTTTTGGGGGCTTGCTATATAGACAGATCACTAGGGAAGCACAACATTTAAGTACTGCAGCTTCACAGCTCTAGTGCATCTTAGGTTAAATGGCTATTCGCCAGTGGAAGTGAGTCCAAGAGAAGCATATGTTCTCTCTTAAGCACCAGAACCACATAATTACCATAATCTTTATACCTTCTGATTGGATTTCTGTCTCATTCTAATAAAAGCAATCCTGTTTTACCCTTATCAAAAATCATCCCACTTAGATAATAAATGCTTATAATTATATCCTCTTCATGATTACAAAGTATCACTTTGATTAGATGAAACAGGCTTACCATGGAAACCACTACATCCACCTGAACCCTACTTTGTTGTTTACTGCTAGTTATATACCAAATTTTGTAATCTGCTTTGAAGTTGCATAACTATTACTAACAGCTTTCCCTTTCAAAAATAATCAGAATGATCACGATACTTTAAAAAAAATCAAGTTTTGGAGCTTGGTATTCTCAAATCAAAATTTCGTATGATTCCTTTGTCATATGGGTTCTATCCTCAGCACCGAAATATTATTAATCTTTAAGTCATAGCCAAGTATGTGATTACCCTGTAAATTTATTTTGGATGGGAAACTAGGATTAGAAAGGTTTATTACTTTTCATTCTATTTTTAAAAACCATCCTACCATGTCTTCCCCATAAGAGAAAAAAAAAAGTGTAGAAAAAAGGCTGAATACATTCATTTCCTCCAAATTTTTAATTACAATACATTTTGTCTCGGTAGTTGCTTCTAATAGACATTTAGAGAAATATACAGCCAATCTTGAAAGGAAGGAAAGATATTGCAGACTTGGTAATATCTAAAACTAACAGATGAATCAGTTAGCAAAAAGAAGGTTAGGAAAAGGCATTTCAGGCAAAAGGGAAGCACATTCAAAGGCAGAAAATGAGACATCAGAAAGTGCCTCATAGGTAAATACTGGAAGAACCCTAAGTTCTGTGGTTTGGCTAGCATGTGGGTGTGACACTAAGTATGGTATCATATTCCAAAGACAGATATCCTCGCATCCAACACAATCCAGATTGATATTTGTCAGAGTGATATTTTTTAAGTTGGCAAGGGATGGAACTATACTAAAAGAAATTATAAATTCATATTTCTTTTTCTTTAGAGAGAGAGAGTGACTGCAAGTACAGGAGGGGCAGAGGGAGAGTGTGAGAGAGAATCTTAAGCAGGCTCTACACCTAGTGCAGAGACACACCCAGGGCTTGATGTCACAATCCTGAGATCATGACCTCAGCCAAAATCAAAAGGCAGACCAACTGAGCCACCCAGGCACCCCTCATACATTCATTTCTTAATCATATCATTGTATTACGAAGCACATAATGCTCAACTAATTCAATTTATTGAGATAAGAAGTCATTCTCTTTGGGTAGACGCTCAAAATTTGAAGCTCTGGTAAATCTTTTCTAAACCATATTCATATAACAGCGTTTAGAATTCCCAGTTAAGCTTCTTTACATTGGAGTAAAAACTTTAAAAATCATATTTCAAAATCTGAATAAAAAAGCATTCTAGACTTTCACAAATTTTTCCCAGGCATTTATAGTTGTCTGATCATATGTGACCGCTGTTTTAAAAAAGAAAACTCATTGTACATTAGTCTTTCAAGACACTTGACTCTTTCTTTCTTATTCATATTTCATCAATTCATATAATAATTAAAGTAAATGTGGACCATAATAGGCAAAACTAGCATAAATATGTTTGGAAATAACTACAGCTGATTTTTTTTTTCTTTAGGCTGTCCGTTTTAGCAGGTGGGAACAAGAGTACATAGTATTACTAGTGTGTAACCTTTCAGCTGTGAACATGCTGGGTCATAACCTCAGACAAATGTTTTACAGAAGCAATGAAGAGCTTGAGTGAGCCAACGTGGTCCAGGAGAAGGATTCATTTACAAGAGCATCTGTGTAGTTCAGTGTGATAGAAGTCAGAAGAATGCAATGCCAATGGAAACTGAGGTTGGTGAAGGAAAGCCGGATAAGTTGGCGAATAAGGCACTAAAATCAGGGAGCTTCTCTGGAAAGGCAGCAGGAGCAGGACTTCAGAACATGGACTCTGGAGCTAGTCTGTCTGGGTTTGAATGCTGTGTTTCCACTCATTAGCCATATTACCTCGGGCAAGATGCTTAACCTTTTGTTAATGATTCACAATTTAGTTTCCACAATTAAAAAAAAAAGGTCGTTATTCATGAAATGTTGTTGGGATTAGATGAAGTTAATATTGTCAGGATTGTCAGGTGTGTGCTGAGAACAGTGCCTGGTCAAAACAGGTACTCACCCAACATCAACTTTATTATTATAGAAAAGTGATGACTACTAACAGTTTCTAGATTTACTGTCTCAGGACACAGTCATGACTTAATATATGTAAAATACTTTGAATGGTACTGGCATATGTTACAATTTTTATATTAATGTGTTGTTGTTGTTGCTATGGGTCATTTAAAGTTTTTAAATGATAGAGTGGTTAGATTTGTATTTCAGAAGAACCACCATGTCAATAGTGAGAGAGAGGGACTGTCGGGTGGGTGGGGGCCAAACCCCAAAGTGAGAGAATGCTTAGTAGGTTGTTGGTGCTGAACATGGACATTCCTAGAATGGAGAGGTAGAAGACATAACAGTCAAGACAGTCCTGTGGCAGAACTGACAGTAGTCACTTCTTGACTGGATGTGGCTCATGAGGGAGAGGCAGGGAGGTGAACACATTGACCATGTATGCTGTTTTCTAGGCAGCTGTACTCAAACATCGCCTATCTTTTGGTTTATGGGTATACTCAGGAAAGTAGTAAGAAAGTCAAAGCAGATTCTTGCTAAGAAATTCAGAAAATCGGCTATGGAAGGAGAAAAAAGCTTTATCTTTACAAACAGTATCTCTGCATTCGCAACCTCAGGGTCCAGAGTGAACTGACCCCTTTCTTATTAAGCCATCAAACTTCTCTCTCTCCTTCAGAATTATTTATAGTTTAGTATCACTAAACCATGCAGGCATTCCTTGAAGATCTAGGCATAAGAAGTCTTGTGGAATAATTCTTTGAACATCTTGCCTTTAATATGAACTTGCTGGATAACTGATTTAGTGTTCACTCTACTGAGAAAACTCTGTACAACAAAGTAGAGTAGTAAAAGCATTATGCTCCCTCTATTGAAATGTACCAGGCTTTGAGGATGTTTCAGATATTTCTGTGTATATTCTTCCCAGGAATCAGACAAATATTGGTGCTTAAATTGTATTTAAGGTTTCCAAAACCACATGGAGGAAGGTACTCTATCCTTAAAAAAACTGTCAACATACCCTCTTTATTGTGGAAAATACAAAAATTAATATTTGGCTAGATAGGCAATTATGTAACAAGCAAAGCCCTGTTTTCAACTATTTATGCTTAGAAGTCTTTTCACATGTATTTGGATTTTTTTTTTTTTTTGGTATATTAGAGGGTTTAGAGAACAGGGATAACAATGTTATAGAAAACTGTATCTATGGAGTAGTAAAATAACGGGGTTCACAAGTGAAATTTAAATTCTCACTTCATTTATTATACATTTACTGAGTACCTTATAGATACTGGGATACAAAAATGAGCAAAAATTAGATACAGTCCATCTTTTCAAAGAACTTCAATTCTCGTGGGAAAGATGGACATTAATCAAGTCATCACCCAACAATGTGTTAAGAACTTAGCTGTCCTATGAACTATGTGAAAGGTACCCGAAGCCACAAATATTTCTAACAGAGGAATGTGACCTAGCCTGGGAGAGTGAAGAGGACTGTGTAGGGAAGGGACATTTCAGGTTAGATTGAGAACATACACGAAAGTCCTGTGTCCCAGAGGAAATCCTGGGGACTTGAGTAACTCAAAGAAAGAGTAGTGGGAAGGCAAGGAGAGTGGGGGAGTAGTACGAAATGAGGGAGAAATTGTGAGCAGTAACCAAACCGTGGTGCACTTTGCTGGCAGAATTAAGAATATTAATGCAGTGATTTTGTTTATTCAGCTGGTTAGGTGCCTAAATAAATAGTTTAGTCAAGGTAGATGAGATAATTGCATATTCAGTCCGAAGAAAAATGAGTCCATTTTATATAGAAATTCACTTATTGACGGCCCTAAAAGAAGTACCTTATGAGGCATGATAGGGTGTAATGAGGTTATACGACTTTCGCCTAAAGGTTCTCGAACAAACTTCCAGTGCATTAATGGCCAGAGTACAATGCCATGAAATTACTCTAGTTCTGCAGCCCAGGAAACAGGCTTATACTAAAGCAAAATTTTGAAGAAGGAAACATTCATTTCTAGAGCTTTTTATTTTGGTGAACTTCCTTCTCTTTCAGAGGCTACTCTCTGGGTGTTACAGGAACTGTCCCAGCCTCTGTGCTGAACTCCCCTCTACCCTGATGCAGTCTACAATAGCAACCTCCTGCTCCATTCATCCTTCTCCATCCTCTATCTGCAGACACTCAGAGATTATAAATTCCACCTACCATTCCCACTGTTCAGAAAGCTATATCTGCATTCCTCAGGGGAAGAGAAGAGTACAGAAGATTCTTACCGTCACGAGTTAGGAGAAGAAGCCTAGTATTCAAGAAAAAATGGCAGTGTTAAGGAAGAGTGGTACTTCCTTGGGAGCACCAAGGAAGGAGATACTAATGTGGATCAAAGTTGATTAGGTGAACTTTTAAGCATGGAAGTTAAGCCTTTGGCTTAGAGGAGAATGGACAGGTTAGGTGATTCTAGAGTATACAACACCCTGGCATCCGGCCTGAAAATACAGACTAAAGGAACAAGGCATGATAGACCTGGGGTGAAGCATGAAATATTAGAGCTGGTTTAAAAATTAGCATGACTGCAACAGAACATCCAGAGGAGAGTAGCGATAAAAACAAAACAAGGACAGCAAGTTCTCAATGGCTCTTAACACTACAGTGAGGAGTTTGGTCTTTCCCCTGTTGCTATCTGAGATCTACCGAGAATCTGCAGGCTGCAGAGTAACTTGATGAGAGTTGTACTTTAATAAACTATTACAATGAATCTTTGTAGGGTTTATCCACTCATTCAACATATATTTACTTAGTTCCTATAATGCCCCCAACCCAGAGCTAGGTGCCCCAAGAGTAGACCATAAACCAGTAGGGGGATATTCATTATTACAAATGCTGAAAAGTTTGATGTGAGACAACAACATTGTGAAAAGAAGTAGCCCCAAGACTTTGCCATTTTTATCATAGATTAATTGTTGAGCTGAGAAAGGCGTCAGAGCTGACTCCATAGTTTGAAGTCTGTGAGATGAGGAGACTGTTATATCAAGCAGAAGACTGGGTCACATTTGGGGGAAAGGTGATGAATCTCATCTATCAAATTTGCTTCAGGTGATGAGTGACTTCATCAAGTGGAGACATCCTCCTGACAAATGGAGCTCATGATAATCTTATCTTCTCACTCATTATTTTTGGTTGGCAATACATAATTCTAGTAGTTTGGACACATAATATTAATACCTAGTCACTGAAGATGATATTTTTTTTGATTCAGGAGAAGCTTTTATTTCAACATTCTCCCTGCAGGCTCATGTTAATGAGATTTAATATAGAAGGTACCAAATGGGAGATGGCAGGATGTGTGAAAATCAAAGGTATTTAAGAAAAAACACTATAATTTACTCTTAAGTATATGTGAAGCATGTTTATGTGTTTATGAATATACATAACCACTTATATATACATAAATATATGTGTCTGTATATATACGTATACATATTTTTATATATATAAACATGTGTCTGTGTGTATGTGTGTGTATTAGCCATTTCTTCAAGACACCACTCAAATAAACCATCAATAATTCTGCATATATAAAAGGAATTTTTGAATGCTTTTTACTGAAGACAAGGCATAAATATGAGCAATTAGAAATTAAAATTAGAATATACACACAGCCACAGGACAGGAAATTACACAACCACCAAGTACACACTTCTTCACAACCATTTACCTAAGCTATCGTGTATGGTAAGAAGTTTAAATCTAAAAGACAGAAGTTATAAAAATGCATGAATTCAAATTCAGCTCACAAAAGTAAAATTAAAAATACATTACAAAATGTAAATCAAAAAGCATTAATTTATGCTAAAATTACCTTTCCCTCCAAGGGTTTTTAAGCATTCTGCAAACTTGATTTTAGCAGTGAAGGTCTAATTTCTATTATGTGGATATTATTCTATCTTCATGGACACAAAAACAGAAGAATAAAGAATCAATGACTTGTCCTTGTTTAGACAGTACATCAGAAACTGTACAAATAGGGAGATTTATATGTGAGAAATAAGTACCCCTATTACACCAAGTTGACTAAAAGAGGCTGAAAGGGGAGTTTTGAAGAAATCCTCTGGGGGGTCAGGAATTAAAGGCATGCCACTGTACAGAATTGCATATGTTTTTATTTCTCCATCTTGACAACAATATTCCTATTCTCTATTCCTGGAAATGCATGCAAAAATATTTTCTCTACCTTAACCCACACTTATCAAGGAAGGAAGAGACAATTATTACTGCTACTACTTGTCTAATCCTTCAAATTCTTTTCAACATTTCCCAGAAAATTCATGTATTTATTTCAGGTACTTGATGGGATAGTAAATATGTATCAAAATAATTTCTGCTACTGAAATCACAGTAAATGCACTTAGAAATTTCTCCTCTTGGGAGGGGGAAGGGGTTCCTAGGAGGCTTTCTATGGTACATGCAATGTTAACCATAGTGGTTAGGCATCCATACCCCAAAACATAAGTCTAGCCTTACAGATATACACTCCTTTCCAGTATCCAGTTAAATGCAAGAAATAAATATACAAACAAATCAAAGATAAAAATTCTCAAGTACACTATACATGAGAGGGGGTAAAATCATTTATCCCTCCCCCACCTTTTTTTTTAACATGCAATTTGGCTGAAACTACTAGATTTTAAAAAGTGTGAATCTCTAAGCCCAGCAAATTTGAGACTCCATACAGCAGAAGCAATCGTAAAGCTTGTATGAACATGAGCACTGCAACATTATTTGTAATAGCAGGAAAATTATAAACAATATGCATTCAACAATGAATAAATGGCTTAAAATTTATAAGACATTTAAACTGAGGAATGCTGGGCACAGATGACAAATAATGAACTAGATTTTTTTTTTTAAGATTTTATTTACTTATTCATGAGAGACACACAGAGAGAGGCAGAGACACAGGCAGAGGGAGAAGCAGGCTCCATGCAGTGAACCTGAGGTGGGACTCGATCCCAGGACCCCGGGATCACGACCCAAGACAAAGGCAGACACTCAACCACTGAGCCACACAGGTGCCCTGCAAATTAGACTGTGATGACATAGACAATGTTCATGATAGATCTCAGACTAGAAGTATAAAGTTAGAGAAAATCCAAATTTTGGATTTTAAAAAAAGTCAAATACATTCAGGGATGTACAAATACGGTTCTATGAGCATTAAAAATTATTGGAAAAGACATTTAAATGTTAAGATTGCTCACCTCATGTGAGTAGGATACTTTTTTTTTTAAGTTAGAGAAACTCTTATCTCTATTTTATACAATTCAGTATTTGGGTTTTGTTTTGTTTTGTTTTAATGTCATGTGAAAACAAGAAAGCAAGCAAAAGTTTGACTAAATGCCAGAGAGTTTCTGGGAAGCAGTTGCTATTTGCTCCTTAAAAATCAAAGTTTACAACCTATATAAAATTGAGGTAGCTACCTCTTCTCTGCCCTGCTGTCCCAGCATCCCATGAGAACCTGCTCCTTTCCATCCATCCAGGGACGACATATCCTAGGAGACAGCAATGACAGGGAGGACAGACATGGCTAGAGAGGGACTAGAGAGTGGCAAATGAATTTGGGAAGGTTGAGATTATCTCGTGGTAAAAATATGTGAGTGAAGAAGAGTTAGAAAAAAAAAAAAAACTGGGGGCAGTAAAGTTGGGTAGTTGTGGTTTTTGATGTGATGTCAAAGAAATCCAAAGTCTGACTAAGGACTGCTTGGTAACATGCAGTCTTCCTTAGGGATGGAGAAGGAAGTAGGGAGGGACAGATGTCTCACCTGCAACAGGAAGGTCCTGGTAAGATTAATAACCACTGGGTATTGGACAATAGGTGAGACCTATGCATATACCCTGTCCTTCCACTTATTTTTTAAAAGTTTTTTTAAAACTTTTAAAGGCAAAGGCAGAGGGAGAGGCAGGCTCCCTGCAGGGAGCCTGATGCAGGACTCGATCCCAGGACCCCGGGATTGTGACCTGAGCAGAAGGCAGACGCTTAATCACTGAGCCACCCAGGCATCCCACCCTTCCACTTTAGATCTGACAATGAGATTGCATCAATACTGGAGGGCCAAGAATAATCTTGCTGGACAAATATCAAACAGAACTAAGTTTTACCTTCCTCAAAAAACCACCAAACAAAGTTGCATCAGTGAAAATATTCTGTTAATTAAGAGAGGAAAGCATATCTCTGAGTAGGATTTAGAAAAGCTTTAAGGGTGAAAAGTTTAATAATACACTGGAAGCTATTTACTAGTGAAAATCATACATCTCTTAAAGCATTCCTAACACATAGGCTGAGGAGTGAATTAAAAAGACTAGTAAGGCATTTCTTAGCCAGTGAGAGGTTAATTGTTTAACATGGCCAAGAGTTTTTACATTCTGCCAACTAAAAAAATGTTTATGAAAAGGCTAACATCACAGACAATGCCTCTAGCACTCGATTACTTTATGGACGTATGACGTTGCTATAAGTTAATCAACTGCAAAAGAAATCAGAATTAGAAATCAGTGTCTTGGCCATATACAGATTTAGGACATTGCAGTGATGATGATGATACTGGTGGATGAAATGAAGACTTTGTAGCATAAGTTACCTCTGTTTGAATGCTTGTATAGCAATCAAGAGTCTCCTTTCTTAGAAATGGCGGTTCTTTGAAGCAGAATCATATGTATTCCAAACAAAAATTTTAATATTCTCTCTCCTCTTGTTGTTCCAAAAGATATAGAGGAAATACATCTGGACGCCTCTATATCTTCCATCTCTTTTGCACTAGGACAGCATGAATAGGCCATTCCACTATTATGTACAGAAGGTGGGTCCCCATTGGGATAGGAAACTTACAACAGAGAGTAAAAGTGAATCCTTAAAGATGTGACAAGCCGATTCAAGTTTCTGTTCTCAGGTGGGATTAAAATCCTCATCAGTGTATCCTTTTTTTTTTTTCTTTAAACCTCCGACTCCATTTCCTTCCCTATTCCCTGCACAAACATACATATAGCGCCAAAGAGTGGCAGGAAAACCAAACAATTTATTGGCAAAAAAAATAATATTTATGCCTATTTTATTACCACCAATTTGATAATTTTATATTTTGTAGGTTGCCAGTAAACTTTCACTATGTGAGTATCACTATGTGTGATACTGATATAAAACAAAATGCCAATTAATGCTTCCATGTTTGCAGTATGACGGTTTGCAGTACATTAACGGTTCTCAAGGATACCTTCTGTATTATCAAATGAATCATCTGTATTATTAAATGAATCATCCTGAAATAAGCAAAAAAAGAAAAAAAAAACACACATTTTAATTGGATTGGTTGGTGTCCCCTCCATCCCAAAAGATAAGCCTGCATTGTAATTCCGGTCATCTCTAATCCCCAAATGGGGCCTTATTGGGGAAAAGGGTCTTTGCAGATGTAATTCAGTTAAGGATCTTGAGATGAGATTATCCTCCGTGATCTGGGCAGGCCCTAAATCCAGTGACAAGTCATTATAAGAGACACACAGAGGAACAAGGAGGTGGAGATTAAATCCATACAGACAGGGATCCCTGGGTGGCGCAGCCATTTAGCGCCTGCCTTCAGCCCAGGGCTGGTCCTGGATCCCGGGATCGAGTCCCACGTCGGGCTCCCAGCATGGAGCCTGCTTCTCCCTCTGCCTGTGTCTCTGCCTCTCTCTCTCTCTCTGTGTCTTTCATGAATGAATGAATAAATAAATAAAATCTTTAAATCAATACAGACAGCCTAGAGCCTAGGAACATGTCAACAACCAGAAGTGGAAGAAGCAAAGCGCAGAGTACCACCCTATAAACAGACTTCTGGCTTCAAGAAATGGGAAAGAAGACATTTCTATTGTTTTAAGCCTCCAAGATTGTGGTAATTTGTTCTGGCAGCCCTTGGAAATGAATGCATTTTTTTCTTTTCACGCCCCTCCATTCATTCAAAGGTTATAAATAATGATAATCATGCTCACTGAGCACTAGCTGCATGTCAGAAATAGTGGTAAGTTTTTTACATTCCTTGTCTCATTTAACCTTTCTAACTGTCCTGTGAAGATGACATTATTAGCTCATATTAGCGATGAAGAACTGAGAATCCAAGTCAGTCTGATCCCAGGCCATGCTCTTCCATTAAAAATACCAGAGAAGAAGGACAAGCAGAAAGTAAATGAATACTTTTCTGCTTGCATACGTGTTTATAGAGTCTCTGGAAGGAGGGGGATGAAGAGGGAGGTGAAAGACAAGGTAAGACAGTATCTTGCATTCCATCCCATTTTTAAAAATATCTGAGGCATGTTAAAGTAGTATATACTTTTAAAAATTAATAATGAAATTCCCTTTCACTATTATTTATATTCCCCAAATGAATGAGAACATATAATGTTTGTCCTTCTCCGATTGACTCATTTCACTCAGCATGAGACCCTCCAGTTCCATCCTCGTTGAAGCAAATGGTGGGTATTTGTCATTTCTAATGGCTGAGGAATAAAGGGAATAGAAGGGAAGGGAGAAGAAATGTGTGGGAAATATCAGAAAGGGAGACAGAACATAAAGACTCCTAACTCTGGGAAACGAACTAGGGGTGGTGGAAGGGGAGGAGGGCGGGGGGTGGGGGTGAATGGGTGACAGGCACTGAGGGGGGCACTTGACAGGATGAGCACTGGGTGTTATTCTGTATGTTGGCAAATTGAACACCAATAAAAAATAAATTTATTTTTTAAAAAATTAATAACGAAAGAAAAGTGCAGTTGCCAAGCAAAAGAAAAAAATATTAAATCTCTAAATGAATCATCAGAAATGAGTGAAAATAAAAAATATATAAGCAAAATGAACAATTTTCAGAATCTAACTGAGAAAACAGGGAGATGCACCAAGAAAGTATTAATGATCACTAGTGATCATAGTAATAAAAGTGATCACTAGAATGCTGCTGTCCTTTTTGTTGTTATTTAAATAAAAGTCAAGCCTCTTCTACCTACGTCCCACCTTCTGCTCCACTCCTAGGCATCTACCATGTCCCCGACGAGAGGCCACCAGCGAGCAACAGGAGCTAAATATGCCAGTGTTAGGTGTGCAAGTCTCTCTCGCAGGCATTTCTCTTCTGTTTGCTCTAGTTCTTACAAGGTTACTAATGTGGCCTGAGAGACAGGAGAAATTGGGTGTCTCAAAACACAGATTATGAAATTATTATCAAGGGAGTTATAAGTCTGTGTTCTCTGGATGTCATTTAAGAAAATGGAGATTTTTCGGGCCTGAGCGATTTGCATTTAGACTTAGAATTCAGAGAAGGAAATGTTTATGGCCTCTGATGGTTACTCCTGAACCTACAGCTCTAGAATGTTGGTGCCTTTCACCATGATCCTCCGATCTAAGATGTGGGAGCTACAAAGATACCAGCGAAATCGGATCCTTACTTTTATTTCCCTCTTCCTGGGATTCTTTCTTACTAAGCCACTCCTCTTTTCATTAAAAAGGAATTTCTCTAATAATTTTCAAAAAAACAAGAAAATATTTATCAAAGTAGTGACTCAAGCTTTTGATTATTATCAATTAGCATTTTATCAAATCTTTACAACTACTCAATATGCCAGTCGAAGTCAGTGCTTCATCCTTCCCAGAGACACATGAAAACCCCCAAAGATAATTGAGTAGATTAGAGTGAACACCAATAAAATCTAGGTCAAACTTAATAATCTTCAAACAGCAGCACCCACACTGCATACTAAACGCACCAACCATGGTACAGGATGCTTCGATGAAGTCAAAGCCAGTCCAGGGCTGTTTGAGGATGATCCATTTCCATATGCTGACTTCTGCCTGACTTTCTCTTTTCATTATATTTTCTTTCAAATGGTATTTTTCCCCGTTTACTTTCAATAGCATGTTCAAAATGACAAACTGATAACTGGCAATTAATTTTTGATTGATTTGCCCTCTTGGGACTCATTGAAATGAGCCATAAGAGACAGAAACTGGCCCAGGTAGAAATTGTGAGATATGTTCGTCTCACCTATACCCTCAAGTAACCAGGATTTCAGTATTAGAAACCACAGATGGAACTTTAAAAGAACAAACTGACAAATGTATTGAGACTATGCCACCCAAGGCTTTTCTCATAGAGGCCCCACTTGTTTTCAGGATCATTTAAATTTAATTCTATATAGCAGTGAGGGCATATTTCAAGCACCCTCAAGTTGGCAAGGGCTTCAGAGAAGTGTTTTCCTCATGGCTTGTTCCTCACTTGAACTCTGGGGAGGACACTGAACCAAAGGTGCTCTTACAAAAAAGGTTTTACACTGTACATGTTCTGCTCCCCCCCTTACCCCCTCCCACGCCAAACAAATTCACTGATTCCTTGAAAAAAAAAAAAAACTTCTCCAAGTACCTATTGTGAATTAAGGCGTGAGGGAAGATAAACAATAAATAGGTATCTGCCTTGAGGGGTTGGCACCCGAGTTAGGAACGCACTGAGATTTGTTAAGTGCCATAGGCGGTGGTGATGTGGGAAACACGGGGGCGGGGGGGGGAGTTCATTTATTCTGGAGGGATCAGAAACATCTCACAGATATCTCTGAGGTAGAAAAGCCATCGAAGACCTATTCTTTTAAAGGTTTTGGAAGTAACTTGGCTTTTTGCTTCTTTCAGTTGGAGTATCTCATAATTTACCCTGCATTATTGAGGTTCTTGCTAGGCGTCAGGTAAATCTGAAAGTCTGAATGCTGGAAATTGATTACATGTGATCCTATACTTTTGAAGTCGCATTTTCATATTTGATGGGCATTCCTAAGCTTCTAGCTCTCCTATACCTAGGCTTTTTAAAAAGACTTTGTCATTACAGGGTATATCCCATTCATTTAGTTTATATTCGTGTCACCCCTTTCCCCCAATAACTAGTCTGAGGTTTTTGTCAAAAAAGTAGTTTGAGATACTTATAGACTTAGAGAGTTACAAAAATAGTAGGGAGGGTACCCATATACGTTTCACCCAGATTTCCCTAATGTTAATATCTTATGTAACCAAATATAAGAAATTAGCATTGGTCTAATACTATTGACTAAATTGCAAACCTGATTTAGATTTCAACAGTTCTACTGATGTCCTTTTCCTTCTTCAACACCTTGACTTTTTCTTTTAACTATTTTTTTATATATAGTTTAGTAAATGACCAGTTATATGAGTGAGAAAAAGGAACAGGGATTAGAATTGCCAGCTTCCTCAATGAAACATTCATAGTTAAGAATATTTCTTCTTTTATCCTTTGAAACAAACGTAAGCTTTGTTCAAAGAGATAAGCTTTGATCAATGTCATTTTATATCCACTCATTGTATAATCTTGGCTGAACTGGGATACATGATAAATGCACAAAAATACATTTTCACAATTCCATTCTCTACCAACAGGAGATGGTTCCGTATGCTAGGGATAGGAGTTTTGGTCCCGTAGGGTGAGGTTTCACAAGAAAGTAGCATCTGAAAGTTCTATGTTTCAGCAGGAGAGTGGCAGTTGCCGACACCCACATCAAGATTCTCATCTGCTGGAAGCCAGAGCTCCTCCACTGCCTAACGTCAAAGCAAGAAGTGACTTGTTATCAGAATCTCTGTACATCCCTCATTTTTCCTCTGCATTATTTCTTATCCAATTGCCCAAGAGAACCCATGGTGGGTGCTTTGTTTCATATCATTCCTTCTTTGAAGGGTTTTGTTTTAAACCCTTCAACATTATTTAAACAAAATAATGAAAGGAAACCAGGCCAGGGATGAAATACCTGAGATGATCCCCTCATGTTTGTTTCTTCTTCCATTCTCCTTTTCAGATTGGTAGCATTTGCTGGGATCACATTATATTTTCATTCATTCAGTAATGTGAAAGCTTGGATCTTGGAATAACAAATGTGCTCAACTACCCATGGTACACCACAAGGAACATTATTTTGACATATATATGAAAACTGGGAGTAAAAATTGCTCTGGCACAAGGAGGATACTCCATCTCTCCTAGAAGTTAACAGTAGACTACTTTGATATAACTGATCAGGGAGTTGCTTTTTTATATTCTCCAGAGTCCCTGGCATTCATCAGAAATTATCTCTTCTTGCAGTGTCATTTCTAAGTGCACTGCAAGGCGCTCGCAGCACGGCTGGAACCTGTAGCCTTATAGATTTGGTCCATTAGCCAGAAAAACATATTAATAGCAACAGTATTTCCTTTGGTTAAATAAGAATAAATTTCAGGCCATTAGTTTTTCACCACTCCCACCCAGATGCTATGAAAATAATAATTCCACTCTGCTTTGAAAAGAGAAGCATTTATAAAATTATGGAAAAAATTGTTACTTATTTAAGAAGTTGTTGGAAGGCCTAGGTTTCAGGAGAGAATGTATGTGCTAATGTTTGCAAACTGTAAAGAAGTGTGTAAACTTCAGGCTTCAATGCAATTCTACATCTTTACCTTTTCCATAGACCCCTGCATATAAAAATCCTAAGATGTTTGTCAACTGCCTGATATTCTTGGTCCAAGGGAACTTGATAGTAAAAAGAGATGCTAAAATAATTAATTATATTTAAATAAACATAATAGGGGCACCTGTGTGGCTCAGTTGGTTAAGTGTCTGCCTTTGGCTCAGGTTATGATCTCAGTACTGAGCTTCACATTGGGCTCCCTGCTTCTAGAAGCCAGGAGCCTGCTTCTACCTCTACCTCTCCCCCTCCCTGTGCGCTCTTTCTTTTTCTCTCAAATAAATAAAATATTTTTTTAAAATTTTAAATAAACAAACATAATAGAAACATATACTGTATACAAGATATAAAAGCCATAATCATATGAAGGTTGCTATAATTTGTTAACATATTTTAAAAGGGTGGGGTTTGTTTTTGTTAATTTACTTGAACCATTTAAACCCATTTGACACATTTACATCCCTAGGAGAAGACTTTAAAAATTAAACGAAGCTTTAAAATGTTATTTTTTCTCTTCTCACTTACACTATTGATTGGGTTTGGCTGACAGGCCCACAGAAATTAGACCTATACCTCAAGCAGAACTTAGGATCATGAAAAATTCTTCCACCACCTACCAAGAGATGAGGAGGCTGACCTGTTGCTCCAGACATCTATCATGAGCAAGGCATTTCTTTAGCAAGCTTTCTTGCTAAATTTTGGACATAATGTTTTTCTTATTAGATTGATTGTCAAGACTTTCATTTGATGTGTAACGAGATAGGAGCTGGAAACTGGGGGCACTTGATTGATTTTCTGATTTGCCCCACTGCATGGCAACAATTAGATTAGTTGTTTCAAAGAGTTTCCACATTTCAGATCTCCACCCAGGAAGAAGCAAGCCCAGGGCAGTTGCTGTGGTGACCGCCCAGGCCAGGCCCACAGGCATAAACACACTAGTCCCACCAGCAATCTTTGAATTTTAGCTCTTGGACTGCAATAAGGAAAAAGAACGCATAAGCAGTGAGTCATCTGTTGATCATGAATCAGCCTTGATGATGAAGAAAAATGGATATAACTTTTTAAATTTTTTTTCAAGAATAAGTAATTACTTGTAATACTGTACATTAACTATATAGGAATTTAAAAAATTTTTAAAAAGATATAAGTAATCTTGTACTATTAGAGAAAACTTCTATCTTTTGACCACAAATACAGGAAAGAAGTTTTTTACTTTTTATTTATTTTTTAATTTTTTTAAATATTTATTTATTTATTTATTCATGAGAGACAGAGAGAGAGGCAGAGACACAGGCAGAGGGAGAAGCAGGATCCATGTAGGGAGCCCAATGTGGGACTTGATCCCGGGACTCCAGGATCCCGCCCTGGGCCAAAGGCAGACACTCAACCACTGAGCTACCCAGGCATCCCAAGAAGTTTTTTTAAAACGTACTATTTTGAGAATTAATTAAAATAAAGTTTTTGTTAGGGTCACTTACCCAACAAATGATCTTTCCATATAAAGATAAAGCACATATGCATTTGGTGTCATTAATATCACAAGAAAAGAAACAAATAGAAGATGAACTCTTAAAAAAAAAAGTGAACTCACAAAAAGTAAACTCTTCAATACAATGGGTTTTACCTGAAAGGAATCTTTACTATCATTTTACTTTTAAGAGAGATTCTACTCTTGTGTTACTAAGACTTTAAAAATAATTCACTAAGGCTACTATACTTAAACATTACTTCTTCATAAAATCTGTCAAACATTTAAACGTAAATATTTTGGTCACAGTTAATTATTGCTTAATAGCTGAAATACATTGTCAACACATTGTTAATTTCATCTAACTTGTGACTCAAAGGATCTCATTTTTCAGTTAGAACATTACAGTCTTTAAGTGCTCCTTTGGGATAGAATGGAAACTGACTTCCAAGAACTTAGGTTAATGAGAACACTATATCCCAAGGTCCTACAGATTATTTCACATTGTAGCCTTAATCTTAAATATTTTATTTTTTTTTTTTAATTTTTATTTATTTATGATAGTCACAGAGAGAGAGAGAGAGAGGCAGAGACACAGGCAGAGGGAGAAGCAGGCTCCATGCACCGGGAGCCCGACGTGGGATTCGATCCCGGGTCTCCAGGATCACGCCCTGGGCCAAAGGCAGGCGCTAAACCGCTGCGCCACCCAAGGATCCCTGTAGCCTTAATCTTACTGATCGACATCAGAAGCCCAGATTCACACTTGCCCAGGAGTAGTTACTCATAGTTGTACTGGGGAATCAAAAGCCTACCCTTCTCTGAGGCTTTAAGGTAACATTCCGCTCACCTTGTCACTCAGTGGCTAGTCCACCTGATTGAATCTAATGTGTAACAAAGTAACAGTTCACAGTATAAATTAAAATTCTGTGTTTTATCTAAAACTTCCTTCCCCCATCCCCTTGTAATTTTATGTGGGATACCTCTTTTTTTGAACAGCCAGCCTGTATCAGCAGGAAGCCAGGCTTTGACCAAAGAGGACATGGACAAACTTTATTTTTCTCCCCAGAGTTTCTCCGATCCACTTTATTAAAGGAAAACTGAGAAAAGTTTTCTGGTGAAGACATTTGTAGTTTTGTAGGCACATACAGTGGTGTGGACAGGGATTGGGATTTTTTTTTTTTTTTTTTTTTTTTTTTTAGGGATTGGGATTTATTTGTTTTTGGTTTCCTTCAATATCTTAGAATCAATAATAATAATCAATAATCAATAATAATAATAATAATCAATAATCATCCCCGGGGAAAGGATCTCCAGATGTTAGAAGGCCTCAGAAGAGTCCAATCTAGTAGTACCTTTGCCAAAGGAGTCCTGCAAAACCTTACAGGAGCCCCATCCTTCCCGTCAGTCACGGGGCCCTCTTGGCTGCAGGTACCACATTTATCTGATGTTTCTGTTGCAGTGGGGGGCTGCACAGACAGGTTGTATTTTAAATATTGTATATTCTGATAACATAAATGAACTATGGGTAATAAAGTTCTGACTTGAAAAACAGGAATCTCAAGTAAGAGAAAAATATGTGGATAGTTGTTGGATGTTTCACTTTTTACCACATCTTTGTGTTGTGATTATTACTCCAAAGCAGAATTGGTATACAGATGGTTAACCAATTTGAAGGAATGCTCTTACTTATGCCTCTGCCCCTACATTGCCCCAGAGCCTCTCATACCTATCTTTGGAGAAAAAGTTAAGGGTGTTTTCTCTAAGAGAGAGAAAACAAAAGGAACAATTGAAAAACTTTAACTATCTCTAACCACTCATGGCTATTCATGATAACAATGGAAAAATAGGTAGCAGTTGGCAGGAGAAAGGTCCTCTCTTAAAACTTGTTTTGCCTGGGTGAACAATCAACTCAAGGCACAAGAGGTAAGGAAAAAAAGATGATAAGAAACATAGTAGAGCTACATAGCAGGGACAAAGGAAAACCAGCTTTTATTTTCCACACAGATATATTCAAACATTGAACTATGTTATTTTTTCATAGGTTGCATGAACTGAAAATAAGCAGCTGTGCATACTTTTGGATATTTGGTCTTGAGTTAACTCTAATTTCAAGGGTATGGCCTCACGCAACAGCAGTCTTTCTAGGCATAAAGAGTAAATAAGGAGCTATCTTTGAAAAGAAAAACAGCCCTTGGAGGGCCCCTCCTCTAAATACTGTCACAGCTCCACTTTGCCATACACTTTTATAGGAGAGGCTGCCTACCATTTCCATGGAGATCCACTGTCATTATGTCTGAGGTAAAATGATATGAGACTACTTGACAGGCATTCAGAAGATCTTTGTAATTTCCTGTTTTATTGGGTAGCAGTAGGAAAAAAACCCACAGCAATAATCAAGTATGGATACTTAAATGAAAGTACATTAAAAGCTGGTGAACTTGGCTCTCTTAAGTGCGCCAAGTAATTAGCTTTTATTCATTCATTTCACAGTCTGCATCCTGTAACACTCATTGCAAAGAAAGGAGGAGACTGCTCTCGTGTGCACACTAATTGCTAAACGTGTAAGTGACTTGAATGATCCTGATCTCAATCCATGACAGAAAAATATATTAATGAAGACAGTATGACTAAGGCAAAAATAGGAGGACAGAGTCAACAGAAGTTTATACTGCTCTCGTAGTAAAACATGATTCAAGAACAGATAGCAGAAGGACACATTTAATTAACTCTTGTACTTGATCTTACTCATTTTATTCATACTCCAAATTAAAACAAAATATACGTTACACAAGGTTTAAATATCTGCAAGGAAATAGTGATGATGACAATCGATTACTATAACGATTTTACCCACAAGAATGGGAGCTCAAGAACAGCAAAGTACATTTGCTAAAAAGCTGTTCCAATGAAACTTGAAAACAACCATATTTAAGTTGATATGTTTTCATCTATATTAATAAATGGTCTGTGTTTATTTCTGTCTGAAATTGGTGACTATGTGAGGAGGAGTGCAGTTTACTCACTTCATCCAAAAACTGAATGTCAAACGAGTTTAAAAACCAAAAGACCGGGACACCTGGGTGGATCAGCAGTTGAGCGTCTGCCTTAAGCTCAGGGCGTGATCCCAGAGTCCCAGGATCGAGTCCCACATCAGACTCCCTGCATGGAGTCTGCTTCTCCCTCTGCCTGTGTCTCTGCTTCTTTCTCTCTGTGTCTCTCATGAAAAAATAAATAAAATCTTTAAAAACAAAAAAAAACAAAAGACCTACCCTTAAGTAGCCATGAAGATTAGTCTTACTCTTGGTTCTTGACAAGGAATATAATCCTGACCTCTGTGATGCAGAAGTCTTTTAAAATGTTTTATCATAAAATATATTTGTGAAGGATCAGGAAAGGATGCATAGTCCATTAATTTCCCTTCTATAGTCTTTAAATTTTTGCCTGGATTCTCTTTAGTCCATTGGAGATCTGTACACTTTAGATAAAAGCTTTAGCAATTTATAGAATTTTTTTTCCTGAAATGTACTTTGGTGCTAGCACCTAGAAATGCTATAATAAACATCTCTATGAATTTTATTAATGCATTTTTTTAGGCATAGATACTGGTGAGGCCATCATCTTTTACATCACACCAGTGTGCTTTTATGAGACCTATGTAAAATATGTATTTGTTATTCCCAAGAAAAGATGTTTAGAGGACACAGTAAATCTTTTAAGAGACTATAGTGGTTTTAAAACATGTCTGCAAATTCTTTGACACTCTTCAATCTAATACCCCTCCATTGACTATGAGTTGCTGTTGTGACTTGGTTCTAGCGAAAAGAAGGTGATAGAAGTGATGCTGCATGATTTGGGAAGCTAGGGAATGAAAGGCAACACAGTTTTCAGCCATTCCCTGCCCACCACCACCACCACCATGCCTTGGAGACCTTAGCCAACATATGTAAGATATGTAGCTTCCTGAGCCACTGTGCGAGGGAGACCCACATGGAACAACCATACAGACATAGACATGCCCAAGGAATGCCAACTGTTCCAGTGTCAGCTTTTTGAATCTTCCTATCATCAACTGCCAAATATTTGAGTGGGAAAAACTTCAAATGATTCTAGTCCCAGAGTTCCAGCCAAGCTGGCTGATGCCAGGTGGTACAGAAATGAGCTGTCCCCATTAAGTTCTGCCCAAATTACAGATTCATGAGCGGAATAAATGTTGTTACTCTTATGTGATAGGCATAATAATGGCTCCCCAAAGATGCCCATATCCTGTCCCCTGAGGCCTACGGATATGTTAGTCTACAGGGCAAAGGGGAATTAAGTTTGCAGACGGAATGAAACCTGTTAATTAGTTGACCTCAGGATAGGGAGTTTATCCTGGATTATCCAAGTGGGCCAAAGTTATCAAAAGGCCCCTAAAAAGGGAGGAAGGAGAAGAGAGTCAGAAGGAGAGAGGAGTGCAAAAAGTAGGGCCAGAGAGATGCAACATCACTGGCTTTGAAGATGTCGGAATGGGACCATGAGCCAAATAATATGGAGAGCCCCCAGAAGCTGTAAAAGGCAAAGAAACAGATTCTCTCCTAGAGCTGAAGAAATTCAGCTCCATTTTAGCCTAAGACCTAGGTGGGACTGCTGATCTCCACAATTTTAATTATAAAGGTTGTTTAAGTTACTAAGCTTGTGATACTTCATTGCAGCAGCAAGAGAAAACTCCATACTCTGGTTTAAGTCTCTAAGTTTGGAGCGCTTTCTTCTTTTTCTTTCTTTCTTTCTTTCTTTCTTTCTTTCTTTCTTTCTTTCTTTCTTTCTTTCAAGATTTTATTATTTATGTGAGAGAGAGAGAGAGTGAACGAGTGAGAGAGAGAGTACAAGCTGAGGAGAAAGGCAGAGAGAGAGGGATAAGCAGACTCCCTGATGAGCAGCAGGCCCAAAGCAGGGCTCCATCCCAGGATCCTAGGATCATGACCTGAGCCAAAGGCAGATGTTTAACCAACTGAGCCACCCAGGCGCCCCATGGGGGGCTTTCTTACTTGCCATCCTATAGTTGGGATAGTGACCTTGTCCAATTCTCACATCTGGCCTATAGGAAGCTTAACCAAATCAACAAACAACCTATGGCAACTTTGCAGCATCTCCTTTTTCCACCCTCATGCTCCCTTTCTCCTGATATGTTTCCTCGCTTTTGTTATGTCTATTGTTTTATACTACCTCGAATTCTTTTAGAATAGGACCATTAATAAATAAATAAGATGGGTTAAAATGATATATTTGCTATGACCTACCAGAAGTAATGAAGTAGACTGAATGAAAAGTATCTTTTCTTTGTCTCTGCTAAAAACAAAACCGAACTTCTAAAGCTGATCCACAGCTACGGACAGCATCAACTGAAGACAAAAGCAATGTTAGTTTAATTTTTTTAATGTTTAATGTTTTTCTAAAAATAGGGAAATAAAGTGTCTAACACTTCTGTTTTTCAATTTAAGAACAGGAAATGAAAACTCATAGAAAATGTAATAAGAACATCTATGTATGTACATATGTTTGTGTATGTATATCTATATGCACATTTTATGCATATAATATAAATATATAATCAATGTATAAATACATAATATATATATATATATATATATTTCAGCTTTGTATTGTATCTGCTTAAGGAAGAGAGAATTAAAAAAGAGGTAAATAGAAACCAGAAATTGACAGAGAAAGACACAGAAACAGAAGGGAAAACGAAATGGTATTAAAATGTTTGCTATTCAGGGAAGGAAAGAGACACCTGGGAGCTCACAGAGACACACAAGAGATAAAGAACCAAAAAGGAATCCATACGAAATGCTCACAAAAAGAGGAACATTAAGTAAAAAGAGAAAGACTTTCATGGAGTAAGTAACACTCCTAGCATATGCCTTTTGAAGATATTCTCATTGAGAATTTCTGATACTACACTAGATTTTAATATTCTAAAATGACAATAGGGAGATTATATATCTCTCAGCAATACCTGGCCCTCCCTCAGGTCTTCCCAGCTGCAGAAACCAGGGGCAGAGGTCACCAGGGCCAAGAGTGCAGAGCAGAAGCATCACCTGACAACTGGGATCCTTCCTGATATATTAGCTGACTCTTCTGTACTTGCCTGTCCTCTACCTGCCACCTGTCTGCAATCATCGCATATGCGTAACATCCGTGTCCCTAAGCCTCTACCTCAGCTTCCCTTGCCTGCCCTGCCCCCAGCACACTTCAGGCTGCACAACCCAGTAAACATGCACCTGTTTCTTTTATGTACTTTATGCTACTGGTTGGGGTCTTGCTCCAAAACATATGTACCATACAAAGCCACAATACATAGTGACCTAGCCACAGACTCCTGCTATTCCCACCTGGCCAGTTTCCTATTCCCTTTCAAAATTATAATTCGTATTTTGGGTCACCTTACTGAAGTCACTATCCCAGCTCTGTCTGTATACTTTTGCTTATAAAAGAAAAGGCAGAAGAGTCCCCTCACGGGGTGGGGGCGGGGGGGGGGATGCAAAAGCAAAGTTACCCTATATGCCAACTACCAGCCAGAAAAAAGAGAAACAAAAATGATGCTTGAGTATATATATATATATATATATATATACACACACACACACACTCCCATCTCAGCAGAGTCCTTTGACTTGGCAAAGTGATTCGTCTGTTGGGAGTCAATGTGGAAAGAGAACAAAATCTTGGGAATTCTTAAGGAGACTGTATCTTATGCTTCCTTGTATCTCTACAGAGGTAGGGACTTGATGCCCAAAGGCTTTAATGACTACTGAAATTGCTCTCATCATCATAATCGATAATACATGGAAACCTGCAAAGCAGTATATGGAATTAAGTAATACCAAGATATCTACCCTTTTTGAGAGAGTAAGGTCCCCTTTAATCTTGGGTGTCAAGAGGAACTCTTCATTATCCTTGGGAAAGGTCCATCCATGTTCACATCAATGTTGCCTGTGAATTCTACTTTATCTCAGTAGAGTATGTCACAGTTTATAAAGCACTTGTGCATTAATCATATAGAATGAAGTCTCTTTCTGTTCAGGCTGCTTCTATACAAGTACAGAGTATTATTTGCAGATAATGTGCTTCACTGAGCCTGCACTGAATTGTTCACGCAACAGCTGTAAATCAAGATTGACTTTTTGAACCTAACTTTGCATAATTCAACAAGCTACTGAACATCTTCTGCCTAAGCAGGCTCATGACTTAGAGGAATCGGCAAAGCTAAATAACTACCCAATGCTGCCTCAAAACGATTAAATAACAAAAGGTTTCGCATTAACAAATCAGGAATGAGTCACTTACTGTCTGATTCTTCACTGATCAAGAAGTGACAGAGAAGGTGCCATTTACAAAAAGAAATGTCATAAAATGATTGAATTGTGAATTTCTTCTAGTCTCCAATAACAAGAAAATGACCATAAAAGGAGGTGGTAGATGGGGAAAGATAAGTGCTATTAAATACTAGTCTGTCAAGAGACAAATCTATCGTTGTCTTGATGGTAGAGTTAGTCTGAGCTCAGAAGAAGTAATCAGTTCTGTAGCTAATGAGTATACGGCTCTTAATAATTGCATTATAGTGAGGACTAAGCTGTATAAATCAGAAACCCTGTTATGTCAATACATAGTTAACAGGTGCTTCAAGACGGCACAACAATAAAACTTCATTATTGTGCTGAAACTTTTACTTCCTTTCCTTCTGCAGTACAATTATTTAGAAAGATGGTGACCAGCTCCTCCACCAGCCCATTTCCTTTAGTAGCTCGTTTCTTTTATCTTTTTCCACCGATATCACCCTCCTTCCCTTGTGGCATGGTCTTGAGCAGCATTAGACCTGCTGTTACCGTCTTTTTCTCCAGATCCACCTGCCCCAGGAATTGACCTATCGTCAGGCAGCCTGTACCTGAAAACTCTCAATGTTTACACCACTCATGCCAGCAAATGATAATGATGATAGGAAGGAGGAGGACAGCTGAGTTACTTTTTACCACATGTCAGACAGTTTTTTCAAATATTTGTCACAAAAACCATATAGGCAGCAATACCATTATTACTTTTTTTCCAAGGATGGTGAGATTTGGAAGACTTAAGAAACTTGCCTAGAATCACACAAAGTGGCACAGAAAGGGCTTAAACTGTGCTATAAAACTCAGTGCACTTAATCATCACATTAATGATTTACATTACTAGTAAAGTTTTTAAGTCATAGGAGATCAGAATTACTATGATATCACTATAATCATACTCCAGTGAGTAAGCAATCATATGGGGCCGGATGGTAAACTCTGCCCTATGTTTTCCACAAAGCTTAATTATCTAGTATTATTATTTCATATGAATGTGTTTTATATCTTCAAATATACTCTAAACTCATAAATAACAAAAGCTATGTTCATATAAGTTAAATTTGTTCTTTAGCGCCAAACACAGTGTTATCCATGAGAATGATCAATATACAATGATTGAATGAATTCTAAATTGTGTGATCTCAAAATACTCTTTTAGGCCTTTAAAGGATATAATTACCTAAAATCTAAAAAATGGAAATGCAATTCTTTGGGGGAGAGGGGGATAAACAAAGAGAAAAGTGATAATGGTCCAAGAAGGATGGGGTGGGGGATAAGTGGTGGGATGCTACACTTAAGTAGAGCTCAGAAAGGCAAGCAGATGGAAAGTAGAGCAACCCCTGATGAGATGAAAGGATGAGAGTCCTAGATTGGGGATGCATAAGGGATACACTTTCCTTCCTTATTATGTTCTAGGAATGTTCCAAATGTTTCTGTGGGGACAAAGAAGAGAGATGATCAGGAATTTTCCTGGCCTAAGACATACTGGAATGAAGGCATGTTACTAATCCCTAAAAAAGGATGCCACTGGCAGGAATAAAAGAAAGTAACACTTCTTTCTTTTTTATAAATTCTATTTATTTATTTGAGAGAGAGAGAGAGAGAGAGAGAGAGAGAACACATGAGCAGGGCAGAGAGAGAAGCAGCTTCCCTGCTGAGTAGAAAGCCTGATGTGGAGCCTGATCCCAGGACCCTGGGATCACGACCTGAGACAAAAGCAGCTGCTTAACCAACTGAGCCACCCAAGTGCCCCAAAAGTAATCCTTCTTAATTGAGTACAGTGTTCAGGTCATTTTTACCTCATTCCTATTGACCTATATTCCCATCTAACTTATTCTCTCTTGCATATCTCTTCTCAGTGAACATTCCTACCATGGACCAAATAGTTCAAACCAAAACCCATGCAAGGGGACATCTTCCATTCTTCCCTTTTCCCTCAGCCCCTATATCTAATCCTCAGCAAATCTTTTGACTCTATCTTTAAAACACATGCCAACTCCATCTACTACAGCTCCTTTCCATTTCCGCTCTATTTCCCTGGTTGAAATCACCATCACCTCTTGTCTGGATTAGTAAAGCCCCCACCTCTGCTACTTAGCTTCTTGCTTCTATTCTTGTCTCTTCCTGTCATAGCCTTACACATACCAGCCTCATGATCATTACACATATCAATCAGACCACATCCTTCTCTTACTTCAAACACTCTAGAGGCTTCTTATCTCACTGAACTAAAGTCCAAGCTCTGCCATGGCTCCCTGGCTTTACATGGCCTTCCCCTACCTCTTTCTCTGGGTTCATCTTCTACTCTTGTCCACTTCATAGCCTACAAAAGGACCATTCTTTCTTTTTGTCATATGTGCTAGCTCATTAACCCTTTAAAGTCTTACCTTTACTTCTCCCTTAAATCAACTCCGTATCTTCACAGTACTCCAGTTGCTCAGTCTGGGCCATCTACTCTGACTACCTAAACCGTCAAACATGGTTACTCCACTGAATCCAGTCAATGGATGTCACTACATCTTCTATTTTCTTCATAGATCCTACCATTGTCATTTATTTATTTGCTTGTGCATTGTCTTTGTGTCCTGTTTCTGGCCCCTACCTGCTTAAACCACAGTTCATATAGACTCAGGGGAGTAGGAATTCTAATTTATTCACATTGTCTAGAACAACACCGGTTACATAGCAAGTCTTGATAACTATTTCTGGAATGAATGGATGAATGAATCACATGAATAGTCTTATGTGCTTAAGCCCCTTGTGAAATGCTAGGTAAGAATTTACTTTGGAGCGTGTGAAATATGGTTTTTACTTTCTCAGATGATATAAGAGAAAATATTTGATATTTTTGCCTTCGCAAAGAAACGAGGGCATATCACCTACATCTCCCTTATACATACACTTTCAAAACTGTGATTTCCCTCTATGGGAATCTAACCTCAGAATTATAATGTGAGGATAAAAGAGATAATTGAAAGAATAGCATAAAAAACTCCATGTTGCCTTGCTGGAGAATGCAATAGAATTTTCTAGCATGATATAGTACTACACATGCCCTCAGTAATAAGGAGAACCTGCGAAAATGTTATTTCATAATATTACATCAGGGAAGAGCTCTAACTCTCTTCAGTTTTGCCACAGGGTTTTTAAGATTGCTGTTACTGTGCTTACTTGAAACATAATCACAAACAAGAAGTGTGTGGAAACGACAGCTATATTAACTTTATCATGTATAGTTAAGTATTCAGCACACTTGAAAGCAGCGCTCCTTCATTTTCATAGCACGCTACATAGAGAAATAGACTTGGCAGAAGGGCCTGGTGAAGATGTAGCTGCACTCAACTCCAATAGTATGGCCAGATGCCCACAGGCTGGTGGGGCGGTAATGGGGCACTCATCAAACACTGAGGTCTCTGGCTCACACCTCGCAGAACAGAGATGAAATATCTAGAAACGCTCAAAGTACAAAACCCAAGGGAGGAAGTAGTTAAGACTATGACGTTTGTCTTTGCAGACTTTCTACCTCCTTTAAAGGAACTCCCACCTACCTCTCTCCATAGTTTCAGACACTTTTCTGTGAATACAATAGATACATAATGGAGGATTAATTTTCCTTTGATATTAGAAGTGAGAAATCATATGATTCTTTGTAGTAAGTATGTACTTTTAAAAAAACAGGACGCCTAACGATTTTTAGGGTTGTCAGCCTTGCTCTATACTTGTCCACTCTGATGCAAAAGTTTCAGGCTCTAGGACTTTGGGTTCAGGAGATGTTTTCAGTCTTTCTTCATAGTTTTTTTTTAAAGACTTTATTTATTTATTCATGACAGACACACACACACACAGAGAGAAGACAGAGACACAGGCAGAAGGAGAAGCAGGCTCCATGCAGGGAGCCCAGTGTGGAACCCAATCCCGGGACTCCAGGATCACACCCTGGGCTGAAAGGCTTAACTGCTGAGCCACCCAGGCGTCCTTTAATCTTTCTTCAAATCTCATTCCATGGATAAGGCCTTTGGGCTTTAACTACTTATAGGGCTCTCCCTGGCCCCTGGTTCTTTTTCTATAAAGAGAAAGTACATGTTCTCTTTTTCTTCAGATTTCTGTTCCTAATAAATAATGAAAATAAGCACAAACAGCAAAAACAGTAAGAAGTAGCATTTTTGATAAAGGTCCCCTCTCAGGATGTAAATGTTATTAAGAAGAGTGGACCAGGGCACCTGGGGGGCTCAATCAGTTAAGTGTCTGACTGTTGGTTTTGCTCAAGTCATGATCCCAGGGCCCCGAGTTCGAGTTCCACATGCAGCTCTAGGCTGGGCAGCAGCCTGCTCCCTCTGCTCCTACCATTGCCTCTCCTTCCATATGCATGCTATCTAGGAGGAGGAGGAGAGAAGAAGGAGGAGGAGGAGGGAGAGGAGGAGAAGGAGGAAAAGAAGGAGGAGGACGGGGAGAAGAAGGAGAAGAAGAAAAAGAAGAAGAAGAAGAAAAATAAGAAGAAGAAGAAAAAAAAAGAAAAAAGAAGAAGAGGAGGAGGAGGAAGAAAGAGGAGTGGAGCATGAGTGGGCTCATGTTCACCTAGTCTACAGCAGTGGTGTGAGGAGACACGCAGTTCAAGACTCCAGTACCAAGACTTTCCACATTTGAGGATAGGTTCAGAGCACTCTAAATTCTAGAAGTGACTTACAGCTCTGAGACATAATGGCAAGAGTCTCTGTGGAATGATTCTAGTCCTTCTAGCCCAGGTGTTATGCAACTGCTCAAACTGGACCATATTCGGCTGACAAGATGGCAGTATCATTTGGTTTCATCTCCTACAACTGGGGGGTGAGAACAAGAAGACGTTGACTTTACAAAGCCAGTGCAGCTGGGCTCATACTACTAGTCTGTCATTTGCGGAAGTACAAAAGCCACTTTGTACTTTATCCCATGTCCCAGTAGAAGAGAGAAGGGACTTTTTATGCTGTCACAGAACCTCAGTCTCCGGACCCTCCACTGGTGAATCTTGTCTAAGTTTCACCTGTGCCCACAAAAATTCATTCAGAGCCCCTGCTGGCTTCTACAAGAAAGCCGCAGACACGAAGCATTTGAATTTAGAGGCTCGTTGGAGAACTTGGGAGTCTACTGAGTGGCCTCTTGTCCCCTGAGTAGCCCCTTTCTCCCTCTCCCCTTCCTGCTCCTCACATTCCCTGGTCTGTCCTCACTCCCTGGTCTGTCCCCTTGGCTTTTGCACATTGTTTCAGCTCCTCCTGGCTCCTGATCCCCCAGCTTCAGTGTTATCATCTATTAGGTAGATGGCAAAACAACTGAGGAGGATCTATCCTCTTTACAATGCAGTCCAGGTTATCAACACATGATTCAACACACATTTATGGCCTGCCAACTAACTCACTGATGTGTGGTCAGCGTCATGCTAGGTGCTGGAGGGGGTATAAAACAATGGGCCCACAATGCCTCCTGGCTGAGGAATTGTATAGCCAGGTAGGGCAGACATTTCAAAATAAAAAGTTTACTGCAAAGGAATAAGGATACATACTATGTGATGGCATTTTCTGAGCCAAATGGACTTGGAAACCATAAGACAGGAATCACATATTCTTACTAAAAATACGCCTCTAATAAATACTTTTCTATAAATAGAACAAGAAAAATATCCAAATAGTCCCTTTAAAACTAGTTCCTGTATATGTGCCAATTGAGGCTTAAACATTTGGATAAAGTAAACATTGATAGAGTCTTGATGAAAACGAAAATGGATTTTTTTCCTAATGGTCACCTAAGAGGAGGACTATCCTTAAAATATAATGTTCAGTTCCTCCTAGAAGATGAGTTGGCAGCGAGTGAGATAAAGCAGAGGCCAGAATGCTAGATTATTTTCTATGCAAATCACTTTCCTTAAAACTATCGGGAAGTCTAGATAGACCACTAAAAGTTAAGCTTCCAATAGTTCAGATTCTGCAGCTGACAGCACGGAGATCACCTCACCACTTCCCTCATAAACATACAAATGACAGGCAGAGAGCGAAGCTTACCTTACCCTGAAGGAAAGATGCTGAATCCAAGGGATGGAGGAAAGTTTAGAGAGGTGGTTTTCAACCCTGGTTCCACATGAAAGTCACCTAGGGAGCTTCTTTAGTGCTGGATTCTAGGGCATTACCTCCATCAATTCAGATTTAATTGGCCTGGCAGGGAACCCAGCCATTGTTTTCTTAAGTGTCCCAGGCAAGCTTTTAAGAATGACAGATTCCTGGGCTCCATTCCTAGTTGTTTCCAAGTCAGTTGATTTGAAGTGACTTCTAGGAATCTGTGTTTTAAAAGGTGTCCCAAGATCTTCCCTGTTTGGCTAGGTTTAAAAAACCACGGACCTAATGCACAATTGCAGAAAGCAGAGGCAGTTGGTTCCAAAAATCATAAAGCTAGAGCAAAAGGGTCTGAAAATAATGTATGTATGTGCTGAGACTCCTTGCGCTGTGGGACAAAGGGCCCGAAGACTTAATGATTTCTGGGCTACCTGGAAAGTAGTGCTGACAACACTATAAAGCAGTGATCAAACCTCCACTTCTTGAATCCTTCCTCCTAAAAAGTAAACCAAAGAACTTCCACTTTGCTCCTATTTTAAGGGAAGACAAATACATCTACCCCTAAAAAAGCACACCTAGGGCAGCCTGGGTGGCTCAGCGGTTTAGCGCCCCCTACGGCCTAGGGCGTGATCCTGGAAACCCAGGATCCAGTCCCACGTCGGGCTCCCTGCATGGAGTCTGCTTCTCCCTCTGCCTGCGTCCCTGCCTCTTTCCCTCTGTGTGTCTCTCATGAGTAAATGGGTGAAATCTTTAAAAAAATAAATAAATAAAAATAAAAATAAATAATAAATAAATAAATAAAAAAGCACACCCACATTAAGCAGCCATATAATCAGGCTTTAGGGCAACAGCTCAGTAGTTAACTTTAAGTAAAATGCAGGCATCTCACTGTACTCATTATACCAACAATAGAAGGATCCAGTAGGCTGTTAGAAAAAGTTACCATGTGACACACCAAAGCACAAGTGCAGCAAAAGAGATCTTACACAGAAAAGACCACTAGGAGTTTCAACACAGACACAAAACAGAGGGGAACCCTGTGCTGAATCTTGTTGCAAGGTGAAACAGATCTTGACATTATAAACTCACACGGACAAAACAGTAGCACTAAGGCCCACCATTAACCTTAAATTCCCCACATCTGGAAATAAAGATCTAATTTCAGAAATTTCATATCCAGGTAACCCTTAAAAAAGATAAAAATAAATATTTAAATGTAATAACACAGACAAGTAGAAGTAAAATTTCAGATATGCACAGCTTGTGGTTATTCATTAGAAATCATACAGTTAGAGAATCTCAGAAATAAGACCCAACCACTTATCCACCCACCCAACGAAACAAAGGACAGCGGCAGTGAAATTTAGATTTCCAATGAGTAACATCTGATCAGGCCAGACTACGAGTTCTAGTTCATTAGCAGCTAGCTGTGGAAGCTTGGGCGAGTCACATAACTTCTCAGGCCTCAGAGTCCTTATCGATGACATGAATGAACTGAACTCCATCTCCGAAGTTCAGACGCACAGATGCAAACGTATATTCCCGTCTTTTAGTAAACTAGTAACTGAACGAAAACAACAAATATCCTTAGATGCGCTGGCCCACTCAGTAGGCCTCTTCTAAAGGAGACTGACCTCTTGGAACAACTTACGGATCTGGAGATGCCTCAGGTGTCGTGAGAAAGAAAAAGTGCAAGATTATGTTTCAATTACTAGATGGCTTAAGGGGAAAAATGAAAGAATTTAGAAAGTCTTTATGACTAATACACTTCTGAGTGGTGTTTTAATAATTACCACATCACAGGCTGACAGTGTGCTGCATGAAGGAAGCTGGTCTGATAAGATGCTTTGGGGACCCATCATCGCTGTTGACACTCGTCCAGCTTGACAGAGGAAATCGCTACTCTGGAGAGTTATGTTCAGCATAATCAGTGGTAATACTGCCTTTAAAATGGAAAGCAGAACCTAAAGTAACACCACCCTTTTAGGTTGAATGCATCTCTCAAAGTAGTGGTTTGTGCATTTCTCATCTCCAGCATAAGTAAAACATTTCATTTTACCCAGCAACCTACTGGGAGAAACATCCCATTTTCAGGGATATTCTGTTGATGACAGTATTATAGCTACACGGTATATCAACTGAAGCACCACAAGACGACTTGCCTTACAAGCTACCTTGCTTAGCATAATTCCTTTTTAAATCTTCATTTATTTGCAGCTATTGTGACTGTCTAGAAAAACTTACTGAGGATCTCAAACATCTTTCTTATTCTTTGGTGGTCTTTTGAATAAACAGTGCCTTATAAACCTTTTGCTTAACACAAGCAAAAAAGAGATTTGTTCAGTTGGGATGAAGTAATACTTTGAAATTCTTATAATTACATTAATGCACTTAAGAATATAGTCAATGTTGAATTTACAGTTCGTACTTCTATTTAGAGAATAAAGCAGGACACACTGTTGCATGGGAAACAAGAGGTTTGAACCTGTGAATAATTTAAATAAATCACAATTTGGTTTATTTACTGCATTCATACCCAGCAGGCTTAATTTAAACACCTTTATGCTTTTAAAGTTTTTCCTGCATGCCTTCCCTATTGAGAAGGTGAAATCTAAATCTTAAGAGTGTTCCTTCACAGATTCAATGCATAATAAAACACAAAGGAAAATCATGAATGCAATTCAATAACTGAATGCATCTGCAAGTTTCTTAGGGTCTGACAGTATGGTAACAAATTCTAATTCATTAGGCTTTTTTGTTCCTTCTCCTTCACAGAATTATGGGTGTACTGTTGAGCTCAAGTTTTTGTTAAAACAGCATAGCTCTCCTTTAGTAATTTAAAAAAAAAAAATTGTAACTTGGTTAAAAGACTTAAGGATAAGCTCAAAAACACCACAACTGAATATTAAATCTGTTTTATCAGTCTCATTGTGATGTTCAGAATCTGCTGGTAATTTAATAAGTTTTTAAAAACCAGTGGGTTGCTCTGGATTATTTTCGCGGCTTATATAACAAATTCTATTTGCAAAGTATAAATTCACCATTTATTTTCATCGATGGGTTGCATTTCATTCAAGAGTTAAGTTTCTTGCAATGAATATTAACACAACGTGGGAAGATCTTACAATTTTCCAACTGACTAGGAATCTTTGACATCCAAATGCTGAACTTAAATTGTAGAATAACTCATTAGGAAATATGCAATAGCAGTGTCAAGATTTACAACAAATACACTGGAAGCATTTTAAAAATTAATATTAAGCTGCTATGCTTGGCTTAATTAACTTTCTTCTTCATTTACAAAGCATATCTGTCTGGTTTTATGAACTCGGTCTCCAGTCCCCTTTCTTACAAACCTGTTTAATTAAAGTTTAACAGCTGTGTATGCTTTAGAAACAGCAGAATGGTTTTTCTCCCTTGAAATACTTAATCCGTTCTTAAAGTATGATCCTTCTGAATATATATTTAATAGGCAATGGACAAGGAATAATCTACCAACAGAAAAACTCTCGCAGCTTAGGCATCAGCACTACGTATTCAGTTTGTAGACAGAATAGTAATTTCTAAGCTAGGAAATCCAAGGCCACATGGGGCATGAACAGATTTTTATTCTCAAAAAAAAATAAAAAAGATAGGTACATAAAACAAATAAGTAAATAGAAAAATAAACAGAATACTTAAAAATACAATACTTTGCGGGTTTTAGATGCTACCATATACATCCAATACCCAAGGAGTACGACGAATGAGGTAACACCAGATATTTTGATCAGTGTTACCACTTCATCATCAACATTAAATTATTTATTAAATAAATATCTACAAGTACATATATGTGTATATATAACATACATTGACATACACACAACATAATATTTCTGAAATGATGAAAATAATTGAAGAGCAAATGGATGTGATGAAACCTTGAAAGGTATAGTAACAATATGGAATTAATTCCAATATCAATAGCTAATGCATATGATTTCATGCTTATGCCAATCCTAACTATCTCTCCTCCAGGTGCTCTCTCCACCAGCACCCACCTGCCCACTGTGCAGGGAGGTATTTTTATGCCCTTCTGGTTGTTAGGTCCTTGCAAAGAGTCTCTGACTTAACGTCATCGCCCCTCCCAACACTGCACTCCATTTGTGGTACACATTCAATTAATGTGTGTGAAATAAGCACACTGATGCAAGAACAAAACCAACTTACTTTCAAGAGAAGAACTCTGAAAGAGGCTTCAGTAGAGCACACTATTGTTCAACCTGTTTGCCTCCCATCCCTGAGGGAGAGTTGTACAGACCCACCATATTGATAGCAGGTGGTGCCATGTGACTGGTTTTGGCCAAGGACACAGGAGTAGAAATAGAAGCCTCAAATTCCATCTCATGGTTCTATCATGCTTCCTCTTCCATCTCCCCTATGACTATTAAAACCTGTCATCTTGAACCCCTAAGGGAATAAAACATGGAACAGTGTTTCAGGCAGCCTATGGTAAACCTATAATAGAGTGAGAAGAAAGCCTCTACTACAATAAACCACTGAGATTTGGGGGTCCTTTGTTATCACGGAATAAGTCTAGACTGACTGACAGAGCACCCATTTAAGCCGTCTCAATAAGAAACAAGCATATTCTCATCCCCTTTGCTTTGCGGGAACAATCCCTACAGCATTTATGCTGCTGGAGAGAGCAAAGAAAGACAGATGGCTGAGACTCATGTTCTTTAGCGCTTGCTTTCCTTAACCTTCAGCAACATTGAAAACGTTCAGCAAATTAGAGAGTTTACATTTTTAAAGATAAGGAGTTGGGACTGATACTAATTGGACTAAGCTGAAATATTTCCAGAATAAACAGAATCATTTCACAGAGTGATATTCAGGATTGATGTTTTATAAATACTGCACAGGGCTTTCTGCAGTCATTTAATTTGACAAATACTTATTAGGCACACCCTCAATATGCTAAATTTTGTAAGATGGGACTGTGCTAGATGCCAAGCCCCAGAAGTGAGTCACTGCCCTTGATTCAAATTGGACACCAGCAGAAAGATGCATGTACGACTGGCTCTAATACAATTAGGTGCATTTTATACCTGTAGGATCAATACAGTACTTTGGAAACAGAGAAGAGGACAATCATTTCTGTCAGCGTAAGGCTGCAGGATTCTGCTAGATGGGTGGGGGAGGGTGAAGCATCTGCCATGCACAGGATGAAACATGAGCACGGATAGAGAAGTATGAAAGCAGTTTTTAAACTGTAAGAATATAGCTGTAGCACTGTGTGTGAGAGAGAAAGAGAGAGAAAGAGAGAGCACATGTGCACGCACACACACGTGCGCCCACACGGGCACATGGGTGTAGGAAGAGTGGGTAGGGGAAGGAGATGAAAGCGAAAAACCGCCCACCGTGAGTGGTAAATGTTATGAAAGAGGAAGCTAGTATTCAATAGGAGCACAAAAGGGATGTAATCCCAACCATGGAAGGTTTTAAAAAGAGATGCCAGAATGGAATCTTTGGCTTACACACACATCTACACATAAGTGTGCATATATCTCTACACATAATATGTGTTTGTATGTGTGTCTGTATGAGACAGAGAGACAGAGAGAGAGAGAGAAATGTTAAAGACACAATCCAACAGTATTAAAGGATATACTGTAAAATTCCCCTCACACTCCTGCCCCCTCAAGCCTTCCAGTTCTCTTCTCTAAAAGTGGAAGTTACACATTACTAGTAATTACTGAGCAATTTAGAGAAACTGAGTATGAATGCCTAGAAAAATGACAGGGGTGGAAGTGGTGTTCAGGATCTGATATCAGGATCGGAGAGTTTACCCATGTACGGAAACTACGTGTACTACGTACACATCTATGTGTGTACCGTATAGGTCTATCCTTTTTTGTTGATCGTCCTGAGTCTCTATTTTATGAACGCATCACAATGTCCTTACCTGTACGGATGTCCATTTAGGGTTCAATCTTTTGCTATTATAAACAGCCCTGCAAGTAACTCCCTTGTACACACTCCTCTGCACTCACGTGCAGGTCTGTGTACCAGATAAATTCCTAGAAATGCAATTGTTGAGTGGGAGTTAGCAAGGCAAAAGCAAAACAAAGGAACTGGACAAAAAAAAAGTGAGGGTGCTTCCTATAAAGGCAAATGTATGTGAGAAGATGCGGAACTGCCGAGAAACTACAAACTATCACTCCCCCTGGCTAGAACACAGGGGGAGACTGCAGCTTGAGAGACACAGGGGTGGACCAGGGGGGACCTTTATAAACCGGGTTCGTGGAACGCATAAAGGATTAACACTTTATTTTTTTTTAGGATTAACACTTTAAAAAACATCATTCTCATGGGAGTGTGGAAGATGAACTGGCAAGGGAATGAAAGGGAAATCAGTTAGGAGACAGACACGGTAATCCAGGGAGGAAATCATGAAGGCCGAGTAGCCCATCTTCCCTGACACTATTAGAGCAAGTCCTCCCAGGCTCGTCTCTCAAGCTCTCTCCTCTGGGGAGACTTCCGAGACCCACGTCTCATGGTAAAGCAGCAGCCCTGGGGAATGAGCCAGGAATGGGATCCACCTCTCTACTCTGGAATGGGAAAATAATCCTCCCTGGTACTAATCCTACAAAAATTTGTGTACTGACTGCCTCCCTCTTTTCTATAGAATAAATATCATAGAATTTAAGAGCTGAAAAACATGTCCCAAATCACTTAGTCCAGAAGTCCTTAAATTTGTGAGATGCTTTCCATTTTCCTAAAAGCATGACATAACAGGGAGGTCAGAGATTATGAGGAAAGTAAGGGCCAGCTCCTTAGAAAAAGATTATCATGGTTTGGTGGTCAGGATCTGACACCTCGTTAAAGCTGCAAAGGGAACAAGGGGTCATGACACTACTGTTTTTTCCACTTCCAAAATTCCCAACCCAAATCCCAGCACTGGAAGTTTAAACTTACCCAGGGTGGCATTAGAGCCAACTTGAAGAAAACATCATTTCATACCTGAGTAGACCAAAATCTAAACAGGGTAAACTACTCAAGTAAGAACAGATAACTGGTGACAGACCTAATATTGCAACATTTCCTCAAATTTCAGCATGCACCAGTCACCTTCAGGGCTTATTAAAACATAGATTTCTGGCTCCGGCCTCAGAGTTTCTGATTCATTACGGGGAAGCGGGGAATCAAGAATTTGCATTTTTAACAAGTTCCTTGGTGTGGTTGATGCTATAGTCTGGAGATCACACTTTGAGAGACATTCTGCTAGAACAATGCCACCCTCCATATGGTAGATATGTTGCCTATAGAACATACATACATATATGTGAATGTATATAAATATGTATGGTCTTCTACAATAAAGTATTACTAGATATTTGTAACTTTGCAATATTGAGAGAAACACATTACAAACTTTTAGTGAAGTCTCATTTCTCTTTATTTGTAAAACTCATAGATTAGCATTAACACACTAATAGCATTAACTCAGCAGATAAACGCATACAAGTTATGTCAAAGAATTCAATTTCTAAAGTTCTACTTCATGGAGCTTTAATCACCAAAACTAAAATTAAATGGCTTAAAAAAAAAAAAAGACCTAATTTCCTTAAGTAACCTATGAGAATGACTAAAGCTAAAAGGCAAATCATAAATTGGAAATATATTTGATCTAAATATGACAAGGAATTAACATACACCTGGGTAGTTCATCCACTTAAGAGACCGATTCTTGATTTTGGCCTAGGTCATGATCTCAGGGTGGTGAGATGGAGCCCTGCCTTTGGCTCTGCACTGGGCGTGGAGCCTGCTTAAGACCCTCTCTCTCCATCACCCTTTAACCTCTCTCCCCCCTGGTACTCCCCGTGCACACACACAGACACACACACTCTCTCTTCCCCCTTCAGGAAAAAAGATAATAAATACAAACAGAAGAAAACTGAATACCATTTTTTTTTTTTTTTTTATGATAAGCACACAGTGAGAGAGAGAGAGGCAGAGACACAGGCAGAGGGAGAAGCAGGCTCCATGCACCGGGAGCCCGACGTGGGATTCGATCCCGGGTCTCCAGGATCACGCCCTGGGCCAAAGGCAGGCGCCAAACCGCTGCGCCACCCAGGGATCCCTGAATACCATTTAAAAATGGGCAATTCTGAAATAGTTCTTAGAAAAGGAAGTAAAAGACCAATAAATGCATAAAATACTCATCCTTATAAACAATGAAAATTATACAACAGTGAGAAACATTGCTTCACCTTTTATATTAGCACCGACGGAAAATGATTGTTAGTATTCATCACTGGCTCAATACACAGTGCAATATTCATACATTGCCAGAAATATGAAAAGTGAAACTTTCAGATAAGTTGCATATGCATATCCTCTTGATTTCCTTCACTTCATTGGCAAGGAAGTTGTAAGTTTTAATTTTAACAAATCATTATTTTTTAAAAGTCATTTGAGAATACTAGAGCTCAGATGCATAAAGTTAGGAGTCACTTCAATTTCCATCAGGCAGTAAGCATTCTCTTGATTTTAATGATAGTCATATGAGACTTAGAGTTCAGGCTTGATTTACATAATCCCCCAAAGTCGGCCCCAGAAATCCATTTAAGGTCACCTTACTTTTCCATACACATACCAAATTCTAATCTGTTCATTCATTTCCCCTTCTATTATCATACGCCTTGCTCTTGTAAAGCTTACTGCTTATTATACTTTCATCTCAAATAGAAAATCTTTCAGGTTGGCTTTCCGTCCTACTAAACTCCATTCCAGTATGTATTACTTGCTCCTCTTCATGTTATAGTCACAGATTAAATAGTCATTTACTTTTTGATATATGTAAAATTGGAATCCAAACTGCAGAAATGTTCCTTGGAAGCATCAAAACACCTTGAGGTGTAGCAGTGTGGGATACAGCGTTTATCACTGCCTGCTCTGGGCTGCATATTAAAACCAGGTATCGCATAATGGGCAGGGAGTAGAATTTATTTTTGTAATAAGCAAAGTAGAAAATCTCCTTAGTTCCCAAGTGTCCAGTCGCAGAAGCCCAAAGTTAATGACTTGCTATTCATCATACCCCAGATATACAACTTTCATCACGTAATCGACTCTTCTGAAAGGAAAGATCAACAACTGTCAGCTCCCTTAATAATGAAAAAAAAAATTAATTATTTTCACTCAGATTCTCCTTTGAGTTGAGGATGATCAATTTCAAAGTCTTATTAGTTCTGCTAGTGTGAACCATTCAGATTCTTGGGAGAAAAAAAAAAAGAAAAACTAGGGAGGCACTCCTCTTCTAAATGAACAATTTATGATTAACATTTCTGTCAACGAACATTTTCCAATTTTATTAAAACTGCAAACATAGACTTTAGTTTCCCAATTGACATTTTAAATATGGGAATGATTACTGCCTGTGCCTAACTGAGATGCTATAATGTATAAAGGTACCCCTCATAATAAATTAGATAACATTTGAACATTTTCCTTAACACAATGAATAAACTGAGGAACTAAAATAAATTATTTTTTTAAAAAAGATTTTATTATTTATTCATGAGAGACACAGAAAGAGAGAGAGAGAGAGAGAGAGAGAGGGGCAGAGACACAGGCAGAGGGAGAAGCAGGCTCCATGCAGGGAGCCCAATGTGGGAGTCGATCCCAGGACTCCAGGATCAGGCCCCAGTGCTGAAGGTCGCGCTAAACCGCTGAGCCACTGGGCTATCCGAATAAATTACTTAATAAAAAAAAAAAAAAGAAGATTGCCTAGATTATTAGCTCCTTCTGCATGGCACTATCAGTTTAGTCCAGTACGGGCAAGATTGAGCTCAAATAACAGCCAGAAGATAATTGGAGTTCTAATGCTGGGCTTATAAGAAGAGCTTAAATAGCCTGGGGTAGTATTCTGATACAGAATTTTCCCATCTGCAGGGCTATTCCTTTTGTATTAGGAAGAAACTATTTGGGCAATGAAATTTATTCTACTCTTTTATGAGCATTGTGGCTGCTCACCAGTGAAGACACTCTGCAGCGTTCTTAACGTATAATAGCTCTTCCCCATCCAGCTCAAGACAAATATCTTCACTGTCCAGGTGTATCTGTGCAGCAAAAAATCTCACCTCGAGTAGCAGAGCTACTCCGTCTCAACCAACATATAACCAAAGAACCCATGGCTCTTAGCCGAATTCTTCCCTACTATTTAAACTGCTGGCCAGGACTAGAAAAAAGTTTAGTATTTTCTATTTATTTCTAAGGTTAAAGGAATGAGAGTAGATAATATATTCTATTTTTTAAAGATTTTTATTTATTTATTCACAAGAGACACAGGCAGAGGGAGAAGCAGGCCCCCTGCAGGGAGCCCGACACAGGACTCGATCCCAGGACCCCAGGATCACACCCTGGGCTGAAGGCAGATGCTCAACCGCTGAGCCACTCAGGCGTCCCAAAAGTGATAATATAGACCAGGATTAGCAAACGAGGGCCGAGGGGCCAAATCTAGTCCAGGATCCGTTTTGTAATTAACGTTTTATTGGAACACTCACTTTATATGTCATTTATAGTTGCTTTTATGCTACAGCATCAGGATTGAGTCGTTCTGTCAGAGACAGTATAGCCTGCAAAGCCAAAATTATTTACTATCTGACTGTTTACAAAAAAAAGCATATTGACCCCTGCTATAAACATCAGGTAACTGTGCCTGAGGAACCAGTTCAAGATATCAAAGATACAGTAGCTAGCATTTGAGTACTTGCATGGAACATTGTAAAAGTGTTTTTTTTCCAAGCTTCAGAATTTACAAAATATGGAACTATACCTTGATTGAATGGTATAATTAAATTTTTTTAACAACAACAAAAAAATGATAATCTAAAGTGGCCAAGGCACTCTGTTAAGATCTGGGAAAGCCAAATAGAAAATCAGTTAATAATACACTAAATATATTAGATGTATTTAAATGTATACATTAAACAATACATTTTAGTAGTGTGTTAAAAATTACAAAGAATTGGGAGATATTTGGTCTTCAAAATAACCCTGATAATAGAGAGTTGTCTTGTTTTTTTTTTTTTTCTTTTTTTCCAAATCAGAGAGGTCAATGACTTTTCCAAGGCCACAAAGCTTTTAAGGAACAGCTAGAATTGAATCTATCATCTTACTCCAAGTGTAACGTTCCTTCTACTATATTGCGCTACCCCATTGCCCTTAGATACCTAAAAGCAGCTTTCATACAAAAAAAAAAGTTACAGAAATTTAATAGCATCCACAACTAACTTAATACCTTAAACACACCTGCTCCCCACATGAAATTGTTTCTCCAAACATTTTAAAAGAGGAACAGTGGTCAATGTTAAGTTTAAGCAAGGTTAACTAAAACTGCACAAAAATAGAAGAGCTATCTGTTCCTTAATTATTAAGTAATTATTCAGGTTGAAATATTCTTAAGTCTTTCTGGCATGCTTCTTAAGCTTAGTTAAAAAGGTATTTTAAGACAATCTTTTTAGCTTCCTACTAAGATAATTATACTTATATGCCTTTTCCAAATATTTGACAGACTTATATTACTGTGAGCAGAGGAAAAAAATAAAAATCAATATTTAGTTCAAAGGAATGTACAAAAGTCAGCATTTTTCTATATTTTTACTTGGAGGTCACAACTTCAAAAAGTTATACTACTAAGAAACATGATTAAGCCAGCAGCGAAGAGGGATAATAGACTAATACGCTAGCTGGCCCCCGGAGTGATGTGCTTCATGCTAGGAAACAGCAGACTGCACAAGAGCACTTCACATGATCTGTCTGCCCTGGGGGAGGTAAGGGGGCTCACGGCAGAATTGGGGAGTAGAGTCCCCAAAGCCAGCCCAAGAAGGGAGAAAACCAACTTAGTGGAAAGCATTCAAGTTAGAAACTGACCACTATATTTTGGAGAGCAGCGAGGAGATGTTGACAAGGATGGAGTCAGATCAGAGCATCCTGCTAGGCAACCAGCTGCAGAACATTTTCCCTAATTAAGCTAAGCCAGTGGGTTTCCCACCTGAAGCACCCTGGTCATTGTAGTCCAGGCACTACCTGGAGAGAACACGATGGTTCTAATGCTTTTAAGATTTTTTTATTTATTCATTTGAGAGAGAGAGCAAGAGCACAATCACCGGGGACGGTCAGAGGGAGAGGGAGAAACAGACCCTCAGTTGACCAGGGAACCTGATGGGGGGCTGGATCCCAGGGCCCCAGGATCATGACCTGAGCCTAAGGCAGACAACCAACTGAGCCACCCAGGTGCCCTATTGCCTGTAATTTTCTATAAATGGTTTTGTCTGGATCACATTTTATTGTTACCCAGTAATTTGCTCATAGTCTCTTTGTGTACATAAGTCCCAGGACTATAATTTATTATTTAGAACTTAACAAATGAGTAATTCTGGAGTTGCCATGTTTTCAAATACCTACTAGTAAAGGTATACGAGTATATTACTATAACGTAGGTATATCTACCTGTGTAACACACACACGGGGAAACATAAATTCTTGTAGTTATATCTGAATCATTTTTTTTCTGGAATATTCAAGGGAAAATGCTATCATATAAATACTTTTCTAATCCTTTCAATCTCCTACTATAAGACAAAAATCAGGACTTCTAATCATACTCCCAGAAGTATATATACTGTGTATATATACCGTCTATAAAAATTAAAAAATACACAGTATATATACCTCTGGGAGTATGATTAGAAGTATGAGGGAAAAAAGGACTTTTTCTTTTTATCCCATTTTCCCCAGTATTATTTCAGTTTTCCTAGATTATATTAAGCCTATATTGTTTTTGCAATTAAGGAGGGAGCTGTGGATCTCTTATTCATCTCAAATTTTATCCAAAGAGTTGAACACAACACAGCCCAGCCCCTCAGGCAGACCAGATGCTCTTCCTCTGGGGATGCTCCAGGGACCTTTGTACAATTTAATGGTGACAATTCTCTTGTTATATTGTATTTGTTGCTTTTGTTGTCTTTCCACCAGAGCATAAACTTCAGAAAAGCAAGAACTATCTATGGCTTTTAATCTTATAATCTCAGAATTCCACACAATGTCTAGCAACAGTAAATACTCCAAGCACTCAATAAATAGTGATTAAATCATGACTACTGCTAAGAATATCTGATAATTACTGAATACATTCTTATGTGCTGAGCGCTGTGCTAACGAAATCATATATATTATGTCATGTTATCCTGAAGAAAACCTTATGCAGTATGTGCTATTATAATTTCCACTTTACAGATGAGGAAAATTAAGTGTAGAAAATTAAGTGATTTGTAACGCAAGAAGCGGCAAAGCTGGGATACAAATCAAGGAAGTCTGAATTTGTAGTTTGTGCTCTTGACCCCCACACCATACTACATGAATAAATGACTATGCATGAGAGAATAAATAGTGAAGATGTTCATATCTAAAGAAGAATCTTATTCAAGAGACAGACTAAGGTAGAAAATGAAACCAGAGAAACCATTGATGGGCTTGGGGAGAGTACCACAATACTTACTGTCACCATTATAAGAAAAAGCAATTCAATCTAAATGGTCTAATGACTTCCAGCAACTGTCACATCCTCCTACACGAAAGTGTACACACTATGTTTGGTGTAGTGCCTCGGAAAACCTCCCTATATTGCTAAATTGATTACAGAAATAATCTTGACTTTAAAAATCAGGATCAACATTTTTACATATAAACCTAAAGTGACTATCTCTCTGATGGTGAGGAAGAAATATCTATTGCTAATGCACATAGTTTTTATTAGCAATTCCATTTTTGTTCACTGATACAGCAGCAGTGTGATAATCATCTACGACTACATAAAAGAAAGAAAGATCTCCAACAAAGTCATGGGTTACCTACCAATCTATAATTCTTTAGTAAAGAAGAATTATTATTCTTTCAAAAAGAAAGGAAGAATGTCCTGAAGAAATTAATAATTACTCAAGTTGACATCAGAGCAAAACTATGATTTTTTTCACAAATGCTTCTAATTTACTGGTACCTAAACCTTATTGGACAGATCTTGGGATGCTTAATTTCACGGTGAACATCTTATCTATTAAATAATTGTATTGGTCAGACCCTAAGTACTAAACAAGAATGCACCATGCTATTTTGATTTGGGAGAATTCAGAATTCAAACTAAACCAGGCTTAAGAGGCTCAGAAATTTGTAAAAAACCTCCTGTTCAGGGATCCCTGGGTGGCGCAGCGGTTTGGCGCCTGCCTTTGGCCCAGGGCGCGATCCTGGAGACCCAGGATCGAGTCCCACGTCGGGCTCCCGGTGCATGGAGCCTGCTTTTCCCTCTGCCTGTGTCTCTGCCTCTCTCTCTCTCTCTCCTCTCTCTCTGTGACTATCATAAATAAATAAAAATTAAAAAAAAAAACCTCCTGTTCAAATTACTAACAAATAGAGCCCAGAATAATATCCTCCTGTCTTCAAAAGCAACCACCTACCTGGGTCCCATTTGAGGGACATTAGCTTTCATGCTCTAAAACATTCCATTCAACAATCTTAATCAGGGTCCTTGACACAATTTCTTTTCAAATTTCTTCTTCATTCTGTCCTTTCTTTTAGTAAAGAATATATTCCTAATTCCTAATCTACCAAAAATGTCATAAATCAATGCATGGTCTTAAAATAGTGCCATAGAGATACATTAGGCTTCTATAATTCAAAGCTACTGCACACACACACACACACACACACACACACACACACACGAAAAAGAATAAAGAAAAAAGTTATTAACCAAGCATTATTTTTAGTTTTACTGGGGAAAACTCAATTTAGTTCTGTTTTTCTTCCTATAAAACTTCATCATTTCCTGGAACATAATATGATTCAACCATCTGTGATAGGCTAATATTGATTTCTGTATCTTCACTAGCACGTTTAAAATCAACAAGCTTTAAAATGTTTAATTTCTAATGATTCAATGGACTTTTTTGCTAATATCAAGTTATTTTTAATAAGTTAGGCTGTTTTTACATTTTACAATATAGTCTCTAGACTTGAAGAGGAAATATCATTTAAATATTTTGCAGTGAGAGAATACTTCTGTACTTGTAATTGTTATAGAAAGTCCTGCACTGTGCTTTCTAGCATGGAAATGACTATGTTGTGGGCAGGACATGCTTCTCCATAAAGCCATTGATCCTGCCCAACCTAAGGCCTCCCTGGGGCCAGGAAGTGATTGTTTTCTATGAACACTTCTTGGAATTCTCCTGAACAAGGAGAACCACAAACTAAAGAAAATCAAATTACGTAAAGTAAATTATAAAGTAGATTACATATTGCTGGTGACCATTTATTGCAGTTTGTCTTGGCAGCCACTGTATGCTGATTATTACAATGTAATAATCATCCCCTTTTGCTCTCAAAAGTATCCTAATTTAAGTGATGAATTATATGGCTACTCTCTTCACTGGTGACTAACTTCACTGAGGTTGCTAACTGCAAGGATTCCCAGATGCTGAGTACCTGTAAGTGTATTTCAGTAGGTAATAAGAGAAATGATAAGAGGCTTCATTTCTGATGGGGCTGAGAAAATCTGTGAAACAGAAACACAAGTGCCCAATAAAAAATGTTGATGTCCTACAAATTTCAGTTGTGGTTGATTCATATTGACATCCTGCAGTTTGGTGCTTTGTATTCATTTTATCTTTTTCTAAAAGAGTCCTTCTATATGAGTCATAAGAAATTAGTAAGAAAAAGCAAATAACTATGAAAAATATTTTGGTGGATCTAATGGCCTTGTCTAAATATTACTTTGATTAGCTTTTTACTATTCGTGTTATAGATAAGTAGACCCATTTGGGCTAACATTATGAAAATGGCTATACTCCTAGCTAAGCTATCCACACCATCAAGTAACTGTCTTGTGATGTTAATCAATGTTGACATCATGACAGCAGAAGAAAGTTCAAACTTGCAAAAGTCACCTCTCTTACCATCCTAGGAATATCTGGCTGAATTCACTGAACAAATACTTCAACTCTACTTTTGCCTTGTGTAATAACTGTGATTACAAATAATGTGACTACGTTTATGAGTCACTCTGAAAATATCGAATCAAAGTAGTCATCATTCATGTCATAAACAAGAATACTTAAAAGAAGAAGCTACATATTATTTAGAGGAAGCTACATATTATTTCCCCAAGAGAAAAATGCTTTGACCAGTTAGTTGGGTCAGACTGCACACAGCAGACAGAGGGATTCTTTAAAAATGCCAATCACACCCTATGTATCGCTCATAGCTCAGACCATTCCACGAGCTTGCCATCCCACTATAATAAAATGCAAAGTCCTTACTATGGCCCACAAAGTTCTGCAAGCCTCTTATATCTAGTCTCCTACCTCAATTTTCCCACCTCAATTTGATATGCTGATTTCTTGTAATTCCTTAAAGTCACTTAATATGTATCCATCTCAGGATTGCATTTATTTCTTTGGTGTGAACCACTTTTGTTCCAGATACTAGTATGGCTCTCTTTCTTTCTCCCTTAATTTAGAAGTTTGCTCAAGTATCTTCTTATTAGAGAAGTTTATAGTGAATATCCTACCTAAAATAGCAGTCCCAGACCCCTACTCTATACATCCTTTATGACTTTTTCTTTAGCACTTCTAGCTCAGGACATTGCATTATGTGTCATGTATTTTCCTATTATCTCCTTCTAATCACTAGAATGTAATCTCCACGAGGGCAGGGACTTTGTCTCTTCTATTCCATCATGTCTCTCTAGTGGCTAGACTAGTGCTCATTAAATGGATGTTTCTAAGGCCTACTATGTTAGCAAACTGATTAAAGTAAATAGAACCTACTCAATCTAAACTAATTTCAAAATTTGTGTTGAAATGTTGACTTCTGAATCTGAACTCCACGACTTCCCCATCACATTTGATCTTTAAATCAACTTCCTCTGAAAAGCAGATTTCATGCAGTTATTGGTAAGATGTAAAACAAACCACTTAGGAGGGAAATCTGGCTGTATGCATTAGAACTAAAAATAACAACAACAACAACCACAACATATGTTAACCCAGTATTTCTACTTCTAGCTATCAATTCTACAACAATAAACACACAAATGTCCAAAAGTATGCCTGCAAGGATGTTCATTACAGCATTTTGAATTTTTCCAGTTTGTGTTATTTCTATAACTTAAATAAGTAAGTAAGTAAGTAAATAAATAAGTAAATCTTCTCCAGAGAGTCATGTCGAAGCAATTACCAGGGAGAATATAGTTTTATTGAACACAAAGTTTCAAAGGGTAATGCTGAGTGAAATGAGTGATAATCACAATGCACCAATTTGGGAGGCCTTGCAGTACCTGCCATATCTACAAGCCCCTTCCAAGAGGTTCCTCACAGCCACAGGGTCTGTATAGTAGACTGGCCTACACAGCCACGACTGACCAGACCAAGGAAAGGCACCTACCAAGGAAGGCCATTGACTGATTGACCAGTAGCCTGTCAGGTGGATATATCCTAGTTTCATACTGAAAGGAACACACTCAGATTTGTCTCAGGTAGTTTAAATGAGAGGCACACCCAAGGAAGTTAGCAGTTGGCAATGGGGCAAAAGCCAACTGGAACACAAACAGAAAAACAAGAACAACATGCCAGTAGACATCATACAGAAAGTCCTGCTGTAGTCACATTTCTATTCTTCAGTGAGGCAAGCCTGATCCTTGGCTTCCACCACCCTTCTTTTCCCAGGTAGAAAAGTAATATGATTCAACCATCTGCTGAACTATCTTTAAAATAAGTGCTCTTTAAAACTATATTTTACTGCATACCTGTTTTTTATAACCAACAGAACACTAAATTGAGGTTTAGATTAAGCCTTTAAAGTGCTTAGCTCTGAAGAGATAATCGCTTCTTCTCTACCCTCTAATTATGTGTAATTCACAATAAAAAATACTACAAAACCCACAATAAGGGTAACTGAGTTCTAATAAGACAGATTTTTTTCTTTCATCACTTTATGAAATATCGAGTTCTTTCCAAAAAAAAAAAAAATATTCTGGTGATATGCATTTATGTTTAACTTGCCTACCAAGTAATCAAGTATTATCCAAGACAAAAGTGGGAAAGGAAAATCCACACCACAGACCAAAGCATCTTGTATACTACAAGTTATGACACCAAATAGACAAATGACTTCTGGTAGTAGAAAGACAGCATATTTTTAAATTTGTTTTTTAGATGTTCTGGCATTTAAAAAAAAATGAGTCACAGACCACAGCATGTCAGTAAATAATACTGTAATATCCCTTAATGTTTTTCAATGCCATTAGAAAATTATTATAGGAATATATCCAATTATAAATTTAAAGCCCAGGAAGCCTAGAATTTCTAAGTACCTATTTTATTCAGAGGAATAAAATTTTAAATTTTCTTTCAAAACAACAAATTAAATGTTTTTTTCTTATCAATTACCAAAAGGTCTGTAGAGGCTACGTACTAGCAGAGTCTTGAGCCTTGATAGTTCCATACTTTATGTTATCCAAAACTTCATGATAGATGTGTAGTGAAAGGGGAAGGAAAGGGCCATGTGTCCAAAGTGTTAATTTTCAGTATTAGAATAGAATAATGAAGCCAGCCTTTGCACATGTGGGGAAAATAAGGTATAAATCTCTTAGATCCCCATCTGCCTTCACTCATCTCCCAACACTGCACCAGTAATGCTTATTCTATCTCAGTCCGTGGACCCAATACAGTATTTACATTTACTGAGGAAAGTTAACAACCCAGGTTTTTCTTCAGGGAGGTCTCCTGTAGGATTTCTAATTACACAAGAGTTTTTTTTATGTCTGATCAAGTTTTACAATCTCACATTGTTGACTCTTCAGCTAGTGACCAATAATGATACATCTGAATTAAAGCTATGTTCTCTTTGGATTATAACGTAAAATGAATCCCTTGGCATTCCTAATCTTGTAGATTATTTGACATAGATAAAATTTTCGCTCCCTTTGTTGACCAGTTCTCTCTTTTTTTTTTTAATTTTTATTTATTTATGATAGTCACACACAGAGAGAGAGAGAGAGAGAGAGAGAGAGAGAGAGAGGCAGAGACACAGGCAGAGGGAGAAGCAGGCCCCATGCACCGGGAGCCCAACGTGGGATTCGATCCCGGGTCTCCAGGATCGGGCCCTGGGCCAAAGTCAGGCGCCAAACCGCTGTGCCACCCAGGGATCCCAGTTCTCTCTTTTTTTTAATAGCTTTATGGAGATGTACTTTATATGACGTGTACTTTACCCATTTAAAATGTACAACTTTTTGTTTTTAATATATTCACAGAGCAGTGTGACTTTCACAATTTATTTTGGAATGTTTTCTTGCCCCCTACCAAAACAAACAAACAAAAGCAAAAATCACGAAAATCATTGTATCCATATCTCTTATTCCCCTTTTTAATGCCCCTAGGAACCCCTAATCTATTTTTTGCCTCTATGAATTTGCCTATTCCAGACACTTCATATAGCATAAATAGAATCAAATTCTAGATGGTCTTTTGTGACAGGCTTCTTTCATCTAACATAATGTATTCACGGTTGCTGACTCATTCCTTGAATGGGATTTGTATCATATCCACACAAACTGTTTTCCAAATATTAAAAGCACATTTTAGATATTTATGGGTGTCTATGAAATAGTATTCCAAATTTATTGCTCTTCTCAGTTTCTTACTGAAATCAGAAGGCTAGATAGAATCTTCAAAACAGAAAGCAGTCACCAAATTCTGCAAATTGACTATGCAAATCCTACAGGTAACATAACTAAACTCTTTGATATTAATACCTTTACACCTGATTAAAATCACATTATTAAACACACACATTCACCTTCCCCTAAATGCCCAATCTATTTAAGGAATCAAAATCAATGGACCTCTTATAATTCAAAATATTAAATAACCAAAATGAGCAAATGCATTGAATAGACACTTCACTCAAGAAAATATACAAAAGGCAAGTGCACATGGAAACATAATCAACATTAGGAGTCTTCAGGGAAATGGAAATCAAAACCACAAGATTCTACCTCACACAAATGAGGATGGCTAGAATCAAAAATATTCATAATACCAAGTGCTGGCAAGGACACAAAGAAACTGAAACCCTTGTACATTGCTGGTAGAACATAAAAAATTAGTTACTTTTGAAATAGTTTGGTAGCTACCAAAGTTAAACATATACTTCACCATAAAAGCCAGCATCTTCACCAATACAGCCAGCACTGTATCTTCACAGTGATATATGTGACTACATCTGAATAGAAATAAAAACGTTTTTCCACCCAAAGACACAAATGTCCATAGTATTTACACAAATGTCCCTATCTCTACTAATAATATTACCAAACTGGAAAAATCCTAATGTTCATTAGCTCATGAATGAACAAACAAAATGTGGTGGTTCTATACAATGGAATATATTCAACAATAAAAAGGAACAAACTACAGATATACACACATGGGGAAACTGAAAAATCATTCTTATATGGGGGAAAACACAAATAAGAGACTACATTTTGTATAACACCATCTAAATAGATTTTCTAGAAAAGGCTAAACTATGGAGACAAAAAGCAGATCCATGGTTACCTCAGACAGGCAGAAGCCACTGGGACTGTGGGAGCCTCAGTTAAGTGTAAATGGGAGGAGGGAACTTTTGAAGGCTTTTAAATCGAAAACTAGATTGTGGTGAGGCTTGAACAATCGTGTATATTAAAACTAAAACTCATTAAACTGTATATTTTAAATGGGTGAGTTGTTCAGTATATAAATTTTACTTCAATAAAGCTTTTAAAACAAAAAAAGACTGAACAAATATTCATAATTATAAACCACTGAAACCATACCACACCACTCCATTCATACCACACAGACTACTCATGACCAGGTCATCATGACACAAAAATTTTTACCATTCGTTCCTATATCAGCAATTTCTCAAACTGTTTGGGATGAGGGCTCCTTTATATTCTTAAAAATAACTGAGGCTCTCAAAGAACTGTTTGTCAATATTAACCACATTAGAAAATATACTCTGTCAATATTTACCATATGGGAAATTAAAATGGTAAATTAAAAAAATCTTTATAGATTCAGTCTAAAATAATAACCTATATGTTAACACACACAAAAATATGTTTAATGAAAAGTATAACTATTTTCCAAAACAAGGGAAAAAATAATGAGATCAGTAGCATTTTTTATATTTTTGCCAATCCATGCAGTGTAGCTTAATAGAAGACAACCATATTCCAATATCTGCTCCTGTATTCCCTCTGATGCCACAGCCCACATCACATACCCTCTGGAAAACTCCGCTGCACACTCAAGAGAAAATGAGAGGGCAAAAGGCAAACAGCATCTTAGTATTATTAGGAAAGTAGTTCTGATCTCATTGACCCCCACAAAGGATCTTGAGAATGCCCAGAGATCCTCTGGCCACCCTTTGAGAACTGCTGGCCTTGATTCTGCCCTAAAACCAATTGAGATTCATTTTAATGAGACTGTTTAATCCGTAGGATCACTAATACTTGAGGATTAAGTTTTTTGGCAAACAGGATCAGAAAATTTTCTGAATATTGGGGGCGCCTCGGCGCAGTCAGGTTTAAGCATGTGACTCGGTTTCAGCACAGGTCATGATCTCAGGGTCATGGGTATATAAATATAAAAGCTCCCACTTAGTTTCTGTAGTCACTTCTAAAATGATAAAATGTTCATGATTTTTTTCTAAAAGAAACTCGATACCATAACCTAAAACAATCATGCTAATTTTAATATTTGAAAAAATAACTATTTAGTGGTCATTTTAGAAAATATAGTTAATTTCAGTTAATATTTATTTCTCCTGTGGCTCACAATTAAAAGATAATAATATAATCAGAAGTTTATGTATGCCTCACATCCTGAAATGGTTGATGATTCTTGCTGAAGACATACCAGTGCATTTGGGATGTCTCCAAAGCTTTGGTCCTCTTTGAATTGAGTGGTACTTCCCAAGTGATATGACTTAAAATTCAACAAAGTTCCAGAATTTCTAACTTAAACTCAAAAACAACAGTTTCAGTACTTACTTTACAATATCTCCTTCAAGAGCAATCACTCTTTTAATGATCTTCTGTTCTGGGTTTTTAGGGGACCTAGAATAAAATAAGGTTATACAATCAGTTATGTCTTTATTGTTTTAAGACAATGAAAAGCAATTTTGCAACTAAATGGACTATCTTAAAATCATGACAGAGTCTTTCACACCCATGACAGTGACATCAATCCTACTTAGGTCCCAAGTGATGGAAAGCTCCTATTGATGTCACTCATTTTAAACCTCTGCAGAAGGAGAAGCCATGCTGAAAGTGTATTAAAATAAAAAAAATATGGAGTGGTAAGAATTTTAATATTAGGGCTAAGCACTTGTAAGAAAGAGGATTCATATAGAAGAAAATGATTAGGCATTTCTTTAAAATCACATACTTCAGTTTCTTTATTTCATTTAAAATAAACAGTGGAATTTGATTTAAATCCTCAAGAAAACAATGAAGATGAGAGGTGTTTAAAAAACACAGAAGATCCTCTTAAACTGCATTTAGGTTTAGCCCTTTGAAAATTATGTGATTCAGAGTGCTAAAACAAGGGTACCGACATCCCAGTCCATCCCTAGAATTGCACTCTGGGGAAAGTCATGTCTGTCCTAGGCAGCCCTACTGAGAGACTCATTTGGTGAGGAAATACGGTCTGCCAACCGTGTGAGGGAGCTTTAGCAGCAGAACTTTCAGGCCTAGTCAAGTATTCAGAGACTGTAGCTCTGGCCAACAGTGTTACAACAGTCTCATGAGAGACCATAAGCCAGACCACCCATCCACACTGCTTCTGGCTTCCTGATACTCAGAAAATGTGTGAGATAATAAACATCTGTGGTTTTAAGCTTCAAGATGTTGGGGTAATTTGTTACACAGCAATGACTAAATCTTAATAAGGCCAATTTCCTGCCAATAACATTTTAAGTCTTTTAACAGACACATTTCAAGGAACATCTCATACATCATCACAAAAATGATCATTTAATATGAATTTGGAAATCAAGGATAGATATTTTCCTTGGAAAATATTTTCAATCCAAGTCACATTTTGAATTGAGTTGCTTTTAAAAAGGAAAGTAAATGCACAAAAACTAAGATTAAACATATTCAAAATGTAACATTTCATCAAAGTAAATATGCAGTTTCAATAAGATTTATATTTCACATTATATCTTGCAGAGAAAATGAAATCATCTAAACCATTTGCATCTACTTGTGAAAATCAGTCTCACAATTTTTCACTAAATTTCAAATATTCTTTATTTTAAGAGGAAATTTGATCAGAGTCTTTGACGGAACTGTCCCCTTCACTGAACTGATTAATCATTATATTTCTATAATTTTCCTGTCATTTATATATAGCCAGAGCAAGAGATCTCAGCACAGTGAAACTAGTAAAATTGTGCAGGACTACTTACAGACATTTAGAAAATTCTCCTCTCATGTCGCTCTGTTTTAGATAACCAGAAATGTATAAGATAATATTCAGCCTCAGTGGTCATCAAAGAATTGAATATTAGAACTGACAAATAATAATAATAATAATAGCAATACTAGTAATATGATTTTTTGTTGAGGTCTAGGAACATGGGCACTCTATATATGAAGCATATGGTCATGTAACATGCCTTTCTGTAAAAGTGTCAAGGTTTTATATTCTCTTTAACATGACAATTATAGGGATCCCTGGGTGGCTCAGCAGTTTAGCACCTGCCTTTGGCCCAAGACATGATCCTGGAGTCCCAGGATTGAGTCCCACACAGGGCTCCCTAAATGCAGCCTGCTTCTCCTGCTGCCTGTGTCTGCCTCTCTCTCTGTCTCTCAGGAATAAATAAATAAATAAAATCTTTTAAAAAAATGACAATTCTATTTTTAGGAATTTATCCTAACGAACTGATTATGAATATATGCAAAATTTTAGCTATATGGATGTTACATATTTTTAAAAGGAAAAAAAATCAGTAAAAGTAGATTGGTTAAATAGCCCATTTGCATAATAAAACATTTTCCAGTCATTTAAAATTATATTATAAAAGAATTTTTAATGATGTAAAAATATCAACATAATCTATTGATTAAAATGGAAATAGACAATATTGTGTGTACTATGACCTTGCCTCCATAATTAGAGAGAGAAAATTCACAGGTAACTGTACTAGAAAAAAATCAGGAAGGACATAAAAACAAAGTTGGAGGGTATGGAGTTCTGTATCTGATTAAAAAAAAAAAAAAAAAAAAAAAAAAAAAAAAAAAAACAGGCCTAGATTTTTTGGTTCAGATTTGTGGGAAGTCTATTAACAGATGACAACTGTTTGTGTCATATGACATTATCTGAGAAGAAATGCTTCAAGAAAGGGGTGAGACCTGAACTAATTGCCAAGTTCCCCCATCTAATATGGATGCAGTATTACCATCAATGAATATGAAAAGCAATCCTTATCACTGTAAAACAATATTTTATGCCAACAACTTTTGAGCTTTTGAGGTACTTGAAAAGTATTTCATATTGTAAAATAATCTATATTTTAAGATCATGAGGCAAAATAGAATATGCAAAGTGAACTATCTATATAATCAGTCTTATGAATTACCACTTCAAATATATCTATAAATTTTAATGTAATATTAAACTCATGAATCTAATCAAATGATTCAAAATAGAAAAAAAGCTATTACTAACATTAATCCCATTACTGCTCAAAATCTATATCTATATTTTAATCATTAGACTGTTGAATGCACTACTTTGATGTAAGTAGAAGTGGAATGAGAGTTATTATAGATTTACATTGTGAAAGTCATTGAACTTCCCTTTGTCTAAATTTTATTGGCCATTTGGCTATCTCCTGGGAAGTGTCAAGAATAACTATGAAGGATTATATGCCTTCCTTTAGGGATACGATGTATGCTGTCCAATAAATACTAAAATTTGCATTTAAATTTGTAATTTCAGTGTTTTCATATTAAGCATTGTTTTACAATATTTATTTCTGGAGCCTGAATTTTAAACATTCTGTTTTATGCCACTGATTTAATTAGGCAAGATTTCTCCAGAGGCTTGGACAGGATGCTTCAAATTGTCTGCACAGGTCTCAGATCAGTTTAGTGTGGAAGAATGTGTGTCTAACGGGAACAGCTGTAGGGAGGGGAACAGGGTCTAGCACAGTCCTAAGATTTCTATGACACTTAATGTTCTTCTTGAATTTCACTTCCTATCTTGATAAAAATGCTGTTTTTGGGTCTCATAATCTCTGAAACTGATTTCATGTTCTCTTATGTTCTCGCTGCACACTGTAATTTTGATCCTGTCTGGAGCACTAGGAAGGTACTTTGGAATACTCAGGAGATGCCCTCTTGTGTTTTGTGGGAATGGAAAGATTAGCAAGTATGCCACACTCTCTTTCTGCTTTCATGCCCATCCTGACATCACACATATACCTTAAATCCTTGTCTAGGCTCTCAGTCTTCTCTCATTTATACTAAAATCCTAAAACCTCCCTCTGGATTGTATGGATTTTTATGTTTGCATGGCTCAGGGCTGCCCCAGATTACACTAGAATTAATCTAATTACCAAAAGTTATCTTAGCTACAGTCTAATTTAAGCATTAATTCCTCAAAAATGCCATAGTATATTGGTCACTAATTACATACATCCCAATGCAGTCTAAATTCTAACTCTTCATTAATGAGATAAAAGATCTAATATTCTGGGAATGCCTCACATTGGTTTTTTTTGTTGTTGTTGTCTTAAAGAATGGTCATTCATTAAAACATATAATTTTACATCATCACAATAAAAAATGAACATTGCTGTTTGAATCATCAAAAGTCTATTCAACATAGTTATATATATATATATATATATATATATATATATATATATATATATATAAAGTAAGTCACACCAAATGATGGCTTCCCTCTTCCTTTTGAGATTAAGTAACATAAAATATTTTATTAGTTTTAGGTGTACAACATACTGATTTGATATTTGTATATAGTGCAAAATGATCACCAAAGTAAGTTTTGTTAACATCCATCATCACATAGCTACAATTGTTTGTTTGTTTGTTTTTTTAGATTTTGGAAAATGTTGCCTGGGTTTGGCATGGTTTTCATAAAAGGCTAGAGCTAGAAAGGCCCGAGTGTATCTAGTCCTTTCCCTGCTGCTTGTGATCTCACCCATTCTCTGCAGCCTAAGTGTTTGCCCTGGGTCACCTCATGCTTTGCAAAGGCTGGAGTGGGGTACAGTTTCCATGGGGTACAACCCCATTACGATGGAGATGGCTATCACTTTTCTGCTACAAGCAAGCCGCCGACTATAGTTACCATCATAACCAACCTGGGTCTCAATTTCAGGGAGATAAGGCTAGATCAGAGGTCATAAACCAAAAGTCAGATAATCAAGGCTAGCTTGTAGAAATGTTTTGTTTGGTTCATGTATAATTTTTTCTTTTATCCTGAACTAGCCAAGCAAGCAGGAGACAATATAAAAATTCTAATTTCTTGTTCCTCTTGAAAAAAATAGGAAGATCTAGCAATCCTAGGCCCACATTCTTGCATGAAACAAAGTCCACAGGAGCTGAGAAGCAGATACTGAGGATGAGCCAGAGTCCCCACAGTGTATTTAACAAATCTCTAGCGCCTGAGGACGTGTGAGGTTAGGAATCTCTAGAAATCTTGGTGACATATAACCACTGGGTCAACATGTATGAAATCTCTAGAAGGGTAGGTCTAGCGCACAGTAATTAGATACATTTTAGAGTGATCTTTTCCTAAAATAAATTCATAAACAAGATCAACTAACTGGGCTCAAGCAAACGTCACAATCTTTCTTTTATGCTCATAGAATATTTATTTCAAAAACCCTCTAATAAATGGATTTTCACAGTCTGTTGCGTTAGAAGGCAAAAAAGGAATTTTAAAGGTTTGGTCAAGTTTTATTATACAATTAACTAAAGAAATATTAAAACTAAATATAATATTATTCACATGGAAAAGGACAGATTAGCCTTAAATGGATATTATCTGTAAAACCAAGATTAAAATGAGTAATTTTCAATGTTGGATTCTGTACACTTGCTTCACCATCAGTAATGTGAACTTTGTGCAAACAGCTGCATTTTTAATAACTCTTTTTTTTTTAATTCAGTGCAGTTTCATTAATTAGTTCTCTGCAAACTTTTTACTTGTGTCATTATTTCAGCCACATTGTTGCCCCTTGTAGACTTTGCTTTGTATCACGTGACTCTTAAATTTAAACAAAAGAAACTACATTGACTTTTGTTGCTCTTTGGGTTCATTCTTGAAATCGTCACAAATGTGGAACTTACTATTTCAGCTATATTTTCAGAATTTTAATATTCTATATTTCAATATGTTTATATATTCAATATGATTTTCAATATAATGCTGAATACGTTTATTTATTATTTTGTATTTCAATCCCAATCACTTCTGCCCTGATACCTCAGAAAGTGCTCCAACCCAACAGCCTTACTATTTGTTAAGGTGAAGTACAGATGAGGTTGTTAAAACCAGGTTAAATTTTTTTTTAAGATTTTATTTATTTATTTATTTATGAGAGACAGAGAGAGGCAGAGACATAGGCAGAGGGAGAAGCAGGCTCCACGCAGGGAGCCCGATGTGGGACTCGATCCCGGAACCCTGGGATCAGGCCCTGAGCCAAAGGCAGACTTTCAACTGCTGAGCCATCCAGGCGTCCCACAAGTCAATGTTTCAAATGTGTTTTCTAGAATACCTTAGTTTCTTAGATAGGGGTCAGCTCTTGGGGGGAAGGAAGATTATGGGAAAAGCACCATTAGGCAGGGGCATAGGTGATTATGTGCATAGAAAACCCTGAGAAATGAAATGGGCTCCAGAGCACTGAAGCCACCGCTCTTCAGTAGGCTTCTATGTAGGGTAGGGATGGCATAGGGAAGGGATGATTTATGTACTTTGGCTATTTCCTCACAGCATATCCTACCTGAATCAGACCACTGAGCAGCAGCAAGAGAGTCTTTCAGAGAACCCAAGAGATTCTACTTGGGGTTCTCAGTGATCTAAGAACGTGGCAGCAGGAGCAACAAGCTGTATCAGATTTATCTACCATAATTACTAATTACTTACTCAAAAGTATTTTAACAGTACTGATGAAACAATAGGAGCATGGACTTCAGAGAATTAAGATGTTGTTTACTGATAAAAAATTTTTCTTGGTTAAATTGGAGAGTTGTTTCACTGTCGATAACCAGGATTGTAAGAAATTTAAAAAGCAAATGGTGACAACTGGCCTTCTAAGTAAATCAGCCTTGATACAGAAAATCAATCAAATGCGTATTATGACTTTTTACTTCTGTACTTGGGAAGAGCCGAAACAGCCTCATAATTGTGTATTTTGATTATGAAATAAATGTTGTCACCTAACTGTGAACATTTTGAGGAATTTAGTATAATCATAACAATGAGTTAATTTCCACCAGTTTATTAACTCAAGCATGTCAAAACCCAGAACACTGCAATATTTGGGTATTGAACATAATTACAACAATACCTCATGGTCTAGGATAGGTTGTATGTAAATGAATATATTTATATAGCACACATATAAAATACACAACACATATGTAATACTTATATATCATGTGTATCTGTGTGTGTCCTACCATGCAATATGGAATCTTGCTATTTAAAGAAATGCCTCTGATCTATAAAGAAACTCCTGGACTGAAAAATATATTCACTGCATTTATTTTGTAAATCTGGGTTTTCACACATTGAATATGCTTAGAGTTGGCATGTCTGTGGAACTGGAGGAGATGAACACTTAACATAAATATGTATACTGACTATACTTTTAGTTAGAATCTACTGGACCTTCAGACCTTCACATAGAACTACTACTATTCTGTTCCCAAAGTACAACATGCACTCAGGAGTATCGGAGTTGTTCCTACTATAGTCAAGATAGATTTTGTCCCTTTATCCACATATCAATCAGCATGTCTTTGTAACAGAGCACCAGTTAAGGCCACAGAATGAAAATTAACCAGTCTTCAAAGGAATCAAACTAGCCTCATAACCCTAATTCTGCAATTAGGGTTTGTACTTTTAGCTTCAACCAGGCTAGCAAATAGTGCCACATTCTTATGGTAGGCTTGAGGAAAATACAAACCATGAAAAAGCCTGAAAGTACAAGATACATCAAGCCATCTGCATCCATTAATACATCATGGAAATGGCAGGCCAACTGAGATACAAAACAAATACAGCACACAGGAGCAGAAATGAGAACACTTAAATTGATGGCCATGCAAGACGTCCATAGCGTGTGCAATCACCTAGAGAATGTTTTTGGAAGAACGGGCCAGGGGCCAGTCTGTGTCTAACATCCTATTTACAGTTGGCCTCCATGTTGTTCAGGTTGTGGGGTGTGAGATAACAAGCTTCGGGCAGGAGGTATCTTGGTAAAAGTGAGGAGAGAGAACAAAGGCAGTCTTGACTATTTTACCTCGAGCCAGCCTTTAACCCCCACCCATAACTAATTTCTCACTGGACAAATATCAAAAAGAAGAAGGAGAGGAAGAAACAGAATTATTTTCCTTACAAATATAAAGTGAACATTTTCTCTTGGGTAAAGTAAGCTTCTGAAATCTGCCTAATTGTACTCAACAGGTGTTTGTGATGGACAGAACCTGTGAAATTCACATGTACACATTAGAGCTGTGCACTCCAAGCAACATGGCTAGAGCGTCTTCGTGGTAACTTTTTGTGGTCATAACAAATGTGAGGTATACATTGATGTGCCGATCTGCCACCTTTTTGTTTTATGGTGATGGTTACCATAGACACTTTCCAAAATCAGGCAACAGACCATCAAGAGTCAGATAGGGAGGGGGGCATTTCAAGGGCTGCCAGCATGGATGTGGGGGTGGAGGATCTTTACAACCAGACAGGCCAGACATACCATTCAATGGATAAAAGCCCAGAGAGATGTCAACTGAGGTTAAGGTGCCCTCCCCTGATGTTATCACACTATAAACTCCCCAGAGCTTAGAAGCTACTCTGACAAGAGGAAGACCATAAACAGATTTAATTTGACTTGAATTACCTTCAAAAGTTCTTGAGCTTAGCCTGATTTGAAAAGAATTAGGTTTTGCTTGCAATAAGAAACCTAAATCCCAACAATGGCAAACTAAAGTTGTATGTTTTCGCATACCTTATTGTTATGACATGAGAATGGGCACCCATTCCATTTTCTTTATTTCACCAAATATATCAGTGGACTAATCTGCTCTCTAGTGACTGTGGTGACAAGCACTATTAATGTTTCAAGTGAACTGCTGAATTCAAATTCTTCTAGTAAACTTGAATTAGATATATATATGGGGAGAAGTGAAATGCTACATGATCATTGAAAGTATCATAATTTCTCTAAAATGCTCAGTCTCCTAGAGAATATTGACAGTGTGAGGACAGAATATAAGTAGACTATAAAGCATCCTGGCTTATTTCTGTCCTAACCCTGTCGAACTTATTAATTTTTAAAATACTGTAGAGTACCATTGCTCTGTGGAAGAGTTTTCAGCGAGGCTCCAATAACTAAACACAATTTGTTCCCTTGAAAATGTCAACTTTATGCTCCCAGTAGTAAACTGAACAGCATTAGCAAATTGTCTCCAGGAAAAAAAAAAATCCATGAGGTTCAGGATTTTACAAAATCAACTATAACTGGTCACCTCTGAAAACAGCAGTATCGTTTACTTGCTCAGCTTGAGAGCCGTTACATAGCTCCAGACACTCAGCTATCAGTAACTTTTTCCATATCTATTTTTTCTGCTATTTATGCTGCAATAACCTGCTCCTGTGATTATCAATGCTTTAAACTAAAAAAACTACTAATGTTAAAAAAATACTAATGGTAAGTTTAAATGTCTAATTCTTTGTTTAATGGTTTGCATTTGTATCCAGGTATCCTAGTATGTATGACTTTCTTCCCCCTCTGCTGGATGGAGTCCATGGAGTGACAGAGGACAAGAAGAATATCATGTCCAAGAAGCTATAAGGGTTTCAAATTAGAAAGAATTTTGAATCGCTGAGAATAAATGTCTTTTGGTGAGAAGAGGAGAGTTGAGAATGGCAAAAAAAAAAAAAAAAGAAAGAAAGAAAAAAAAAGTGATGAGGAGTTAGAAGAATTATGAGCGATTGTAAGGGAACTTTGGGGACAATGAAAGGAAAATGGAGAGAATATTTCCAAGGACTGAAGTTACCTGATTAGAGTAAACCAATCACAGAGGAATAGAGCTGTGACTAGAGCAACACAGCTAGGTGAAGCACAGTGTTGTGCCAATGGATTCACCAAAGGGAGCGCAGAAGCCCTGCCCACCCTACTTGGAGACCAAAGACCCTTGGAGTTGCTCAATTTGCTTTCTAGCAGCTTAACAGAGCCTCAGAATCGGGGCAAGTTGGTTACGTTGTCATCACAATCCCATGATTGTCCTTTTCCTTTTTAGGTTATCCTGGAGAAGTTTTATTTTTTTGCAAGAAAATTCAGAGATCAAAATATACCTCATTGCACCAGTTCTAGCTCTAGAACATCAGGGAACTCCCGTTCCAAAAATCACAACCACATCTCCACCTATGATGCATCCTTTCACAAGGCTAAGGATTGTCCTGCTATTTTTAGTTGATTGTACATAATGAGCCAGAACTGCAAAATGTGCTCAAGTAAGCGCTTTTTTTTTTTTTTTTTTTGTAAAACCTGAGTTATGTTGAGGCCACAGTGTGCCAGATTATTTACCCCTTCCTATCATCCTTTAGTATGCACATACCGTAGTCACTTTTTTTTTTTTAGCCCATAAAATTGTATTTTGAATAATGGGTACCCACTTAGAATGGAACATATGATGTCTACCCACATGTGTTGTTCCTTACAGGAAGTCACTTTGATTCTAGGATGAAAGACAGTGATTAATGTGAGAAGGCTCGCCTGCTTTTCTGAGCACCGGTCTCCTAATTCTGTACACACACAAAATGGACTCTAATCTCTACAGCTGTCATGTTGATGCTCTTCGTGAGCTGTACATTTCACAGGCTCTAAAACCACTCTGCAGCTCAAACATGATCAACAGCTCTCCTCAAACCAGAACAGCAGTGTGAGATTATTAAATCAAAATGGGAGCGAACCCTCATCTTCACATGTGCAGGAAATTCATAGGGGGCCTGATTTCCATATGGTTCCCACAGCTAAAGCTTAATGAGTATCTTCCAGATACAGGTAAAACCGTTCATAATCCTCAAACACCTTTACAACGGAGTAAAACAAGTCCACGTAGAATTAAGGGAAATAATCTCCAACTGGTTTTATATGCCTGTGGGTTAAATGTATGAAGGAGGCTTTGATTTAAATAAAAGCAGATTCTCAGAAACATATGCTCACCACCCACCATTCTTCATCTGAATGGTAGAAACTAAGGAGTTTCATTTCACTGTAGCATTGGAGCTTTGCCAAGAGGCAGGAGCACAAACATCAGCAATTAAGAAAGATCTCCAGTATAAAAGATGTTTTCAGGGGTCTAATCTACCTTAGAATAGGTTTATAGGCAACGGCATTCTGTTTTGGACTGACCACATGAAGAGATGTTCTCATTTATATAACATTATTAAACTCTATTTTGGACTTTTAAATAACCTAAACCTACTGCCTAACATAAAATACCTTCCTTGAAAAGATATAACAAAATCATAAAAAGACTTCTCTCAGAAATCTTCTGATTCAGCTTCATTTAAAAATGTATAGCCCCGAAACTGTGCTAATGTATACCCTGTCTCCCCCACCTTTTATCAGTTCTTTCTTGCCACTGCCATCTGTTTGCCTGGCTTTTTCCAGCACACTGCCCCTCCGTCCAGGCTGTTTACTGGCACCTGGACACCTCCTTCTAATTCTTTATAGCACAATCCAAGAAATGTCCATGTCTTTTCCAAGTCATCTTCCCAAAGATTCTCCTTAACACCACCCCTTGTATATTTTGGATACGTGGGCTTCTCAGATATCATTCTTCAATTAGGTAATGTGCAAGTTTGGTTTTGGTTTTGGTTTTAACACAATGATTTCCTGTTACATTGCTTCGTGCCATGCATAGGAGGAAACTTTCTGGCTATCTCAGCTTTTACAATTACAATTCAACAAAGTCCTTGTAATTCCAGGCTTTAATGACTTAAACACTATCTTCAGAGAAGTTCTATGGTGAAGAAGTAGTTAGTTCAAATGTTTCTGGAAAAGTCATGCTTCCTTTTCATTAACTTTTAATACATAAAAGTCTGTCTACTCATAGGTACACTGACCTAATCACATAATCAATATGCAACTACAGAATCATTACAAATTTAAAACAAATATGTAACATGATTTAATAAAAAGAAAAGGCGAGGAAATGGAATTCAAAGGTTGTAACTCTACAAAACCAATGAGAAGACAATAAGGTAAATGACCATATTTGAATCTCTTATAGTATCTTTCAAGCTATATCACTACCTTCTAAATTAAAATCTCACTTTAATTAGTTCCCAACAATCCAACCTAATCACTTTCAAGTCAAAGACTCCGCTGTTTAGAATGCAGACTGTATCACTGCTGTGGTTATGTGTACTTGACCTCCTGCCTGTTAACAAAGAGACTCAATTAATTATTTGCTGTTTTGAATGGCTATTTCATTTCACCTCCACCTTTCTTTAAGTGTTAAAAGGCTCAATTGCTTTATCACCTTAACCTTAGCTTTGGAGAATGCACACAGAATTTCTTAACTGCCAACTAATAAACCATCTTGATCCAGAAAGCTAATTTACAGGACCATAGCTCCTACGTATCTTATGCTAGAGTCAGCTAAAGTAACATATTGACCTGGTGGCACATCATCTTCTAAGAGGGCCTCTTCATTCTGAATGGCAGCTTGGGTGCTAAGCTATTACCTTGGTACAGATAAAGAGACACACACGCACTACAAAGAGCTGTGTGGTGTCACGGTTACAGGGAAACGCCGGTTTCATCAGAAATCTTACCAAACAAAAATGAAAGGCTTACACTATATACTGAAGGTATGTAAATTAATAGTGTATTGGTTTTTTCAACATACTTTTCACTTTTCCTATACACTTTTAGTTACATTAAACTCAATAGTATAATCTCATATTGCAATCCTGAAACACCAAAACAGAACAAGAAAATAGCTTCAAAGGAAATGTAAAAAAGGCTTTTGCAATGTATATGCAAAGTATTACTGATACCGGTGAAGAAGGTCTAACTGTGAAAAACGAGCCACAAAGCCAAAAGATAGCAAAGAACCTTCCTATTTCTTTTAAATTCCTTTAATACTGATACTGTGTAACATTTTACAAGTTCCTATTTGCTACATATCTGTTTATAGATTATTCCTGTCTTCACAAGTGTATCATAAGATTGAAAACATTGATTATCTTAACTGTTTCATTGTATCCAGTCCTAAACCAGTTACTGGCACTCAAAATAATAATAATAATAATAATAATAATAATAATAATAATAATAATAATTTCATGTAATTATAATAATAACTATTATTATTAGATGATGATGATCTAATAATCTAACAAATATACCAAGGTCATAACAAATATACCAAGATACTGCTTCCAGGCATCTTGTGTAAGTAGAATCACACAATAACTGTTCTTTTGTGCCTGGCTTATTTCACTTAGCATAAGGTTTTCAAGGTTTCAGCCATGGTGTTGCATGTATCTGAATTTCATTCTTTGTCATTTTTATGACTGATACTAGTTACTGTTTCATGAATACCCAAAAAGATTTATCAACCTAGTAGCAATATCTTGGTATATTTCTTTATTTCTTATAATCTAATTTTTTAAATGGCAACTGAAATTTTGAAAACAAAACAAAACAAAAAAACTCGTAACTACTCAATTATTTCCAAGAGAATTTCTACTGACACAAAAATAAATGATTCTGTTGTCTGCTGATCTTGGTCTGTAGATAAGTGGTTCTAAAACATTAAAATCTAGAGTTCAGCCCTGGAAATCTAGAATCCACATTTTAAAAAGCATCTAAATAAATAAATAAATAAATAAATAAATAAATACTAATAAAAATAAAGCAAAACCACTTAGGTGATTTTTTTTTTCACTTAGGTGATTATGATGCAGGTGGTCTTAGCCCAGCTTTCATAAACACAGTTGGGAACCCTCACATGAAAAACATAATTTTCATAGGATACTGCCCCCCCATACACATTCAATAAAGATATAGGCCATAAAGAAATATTTTCAAAATGAACATAACAAATAATACAAATATAATAAAAGGTACACGTTTCTAAATCAGTATGAAAGCAAAAATTTCCTACTAGGAAAAAACATTCTAATAATTCCATATTTAAATTCAACCTTGAACTGAATCTACAACTACTATGAAATAGCATAACTCAAGCAAGATAAAGCAAGACATTCCATTTCCAAGGTTTTTTAGAATATAAAAACAGCATTTAGAACAAACACAATGATGAGAAACTATGACGTATCAGAAAGGCTATGGTATTAGATACAAAATTTCTTTCTTTTTTAAAAAGATTTTATTTGAGAAAAAAAGAGCACCAGCAGCAGGGAGGGACAGTGGGAGAGGGAGAAGCAGGCTCCCTGCTGAGCAGAGAGCCCATCATGGGGCTCAATCCCAAGACCCTGAGATCCTGACCTGAGCCAAAGGCAAATGCTTAACTGATTGAACCATCCAGGCGCCTCCAGAAAAATTTATTTCTTGGAGTCATGAATCCATACAACAAATATTTGTGAAATGAAAACCAGGTGCCAGGCACTCTGTCTACATATAGCACTAGTTTACTAAAGAACTCTTATTAAAATTAATGACACTCATGGTATTTTTAGGATTCAGGACCAATGCTAGCTGTATTATCTTGAGCAAGTCCTGTACGACTCTAGGCATCTGTTTTTTTCTTGAGTAAAGAGAAGTGATGATAACTGGTACAGCTGACCCTCCCAAATGCTGCTGTAGGGATCAAATGGGCTGTTAAGCATAAGCTGATTCTAAGCATCTGATTTTTATAGAAGGAATCACAGAATGTGATAAATTATACTGGGGAGCTCCAAGGGTCCAATTCCTACTTTAAGTAGGAGAGAAGTTATATTCTCTGAAACTAAGGCCACGCAATGAACTTCTCACTACAAAGATCACCAGGTAAATTTCTGTGAAGTGTGTGTTGTGCTCTCTTATACCTAGACAGCAACTGTGCCACCAAAAAGAAAGCTTGACCCTACTTCCAAATAAATGTCAATAGTTCTTTTTTTCTCTCTCTCTCCTTCTTTCCTTCTTTCTACTCTTCTTCCTACCCTTTTACTTTTTTATCCTTCCACCTTCCTTCCTTCTTTCTTAGAACTTTCTTCAGAGGATCTTGTTAATAAACTGAGGATGGTATACACAGATGAAGCCATTCTGAGGCCCAGTAATTTGATTTTTTTCATTAGTTTGTGAGTTGTTAAGTTTGTAGCTAAATGTATTTTTAGTGTGCAATTTAATTGTTCCAATGAAATGCAAAAGTTCAATCAACCAATTTTGTGTAGAAAGTGAAGGGACTCTAATTATTCTATCTGTTGTGTATTTTAATTAATTGTCCCTCACTCAAAAATGAGGTAGCAAAATGAAGACATGATATTGTATTTAAAATGCTCAGGAAATACAGCAAACGGTTCACAGAACATCCTTGAGAACAAGCACAGAGAAATACAAGGCCTAAGAAATATTCAACATAACCCACTAGCAGGTTGACAAATGACAGACATTTGTCCCCTTTTCAGTCCCACGTTGTTTCAGTTGTTTCTGTCTAGGATAAGGGACTATGCTATTTTTTAGGTTTTTATTTTGAATATTTTAAAGTGTTCTGACTTAATTATGGTAGTATTTTAAAAGAGTGAAATAGTGGGTATCTACATTTTACAATACGAAAGGTACACCATAAACCAATGAGTATTTTCCGAAAAAGTATAAATCGGATTCGAACTAAAACCAAGACAACAGGTATGAGGCTATTACATCTATTACTCAGAATACTATATTATAATTTCTCATGGCGGCATTATTTCCAGTAAGCTCTCAGTGAACAAAATAAATCAATATGAAGAAATGTGTTAAGTAACACCATCATAGAGAAATCAGTGGTGGCAGCCTAAAATTACTAAAATTACTTTCGTTCTTCTAAAAAGTTGTATATCCACAATAAATTTGATATGAGATAAACGTATCAAACCACACTTATTAAAAGTGACAAATCTTATTTAAAATAAGATTATCATCTACACTAAATACATCATATTTTCATGTGAGAAAGAAAAAAATATTTAATCCTAGTTTGGGTAGATTAATGGTTGATACAAAGACCCTGTAAAACCCTCCAGCTAATTTTCTGACTTTTTTGATCTCTAAAATTCACTGATAGATCTTTCAAGGTGTATATCAAAACCATAAAGCCTTCTTTCTAAAAAAGGAAAACTCTATAATTTTGCTAAACTCAACACATTTTGTGTTAAAGTGTGAGTTAAAAAAATAAATTTATTTATAAATTCAAAATATATAAACTTAAAATAATTCTTACTAGAAATTTAAATTAATTAATGAAGAGGAAATTAAGAAGGTTTGGTGTTATTAAGAATTTAAGGTCAACAGTTGGTATACACTTAGAGAGGATCATGATTTAGACCAACTGTTGGTCCAATAATGTGTTCTTCAAGAGCTTCATATGAATTATATACAACTTCCCAAGAATATCTATACAACATGACTATCCACATAAACCCACATAGATTAAGCTAATTTTCTCTGGGGCAGAATGTACTATGTTGTCTAGCTATCACTACAAATCGCACTCCTGGTACTTTGGGTTTCTTACTACTTATTTTTTCTTTCTTTTTTTCTTTTTTTCTTTCTTTCTTTCTTTCTTTCTTTCTTTCTTTCTTTCTTTCTTTCTTTCTTTCTTTCTTTCTTTCTTTTCTTTCTTTTTTTTTTCAAAGTCAACCTTGTTCCCATCATCCAGAAATAACTGCTAGTAACATTTTGGTATTCATCAATTCACATTTCTTTTCTAACTCTATTTTTTTCCTAAGAAAGGTTTTTGTTTTTTGTTTTTATTGAAGCCTAGTTGACATACAATGTTACATTAGTTTCAGGTATACAACATAGTGATTCAACAAGTCTATATATGATGCTATGCTATGTTCACGAGTATGACTATCATCTGTCCATATAACCATCATACATACTTATATTTTTATATTTTATAATTTATGATGTTTTGCAGTCTTCTTTTTTCAAAATTTACTAGTTTGTCATGACAAGTTCTTCCAATTCTTAACCCCTAACAGAAAGAGAAGTTTCAGATAGGACAAACACAAATTAAAAGTGAAAGATTTGTGATTATCTGATTAATTCTATCAATACTAATGGTCGATCAGATACTAACCCAAAGTAGGGCTTTGAGATAATTGAATTATTGGGTTTGGCAGCACTCACACTGTTAAATTATGTGGGTGATTAGCAATTCTTGCCTACAGTTAGATCTGCCTTTGGCAATTCAGGCCAATTGGTCATGCTTCCTACAGCATTTAGGAAAACCTTGCTCTACTTACAATTAAGACTGGGACAGACAAACCATTATGACTACTCTCCTGGGGCATAACAAAATATTTAAAATAAATGTGAGGGTTGTCTTACTAACTCACTCACTTTTCTTTCCCTGCATCTGGTCCTCTTCATTTCTGCTGCCTTCCTTATTTTTGCTCCATGGAGACAAACCCTGCACAAAAGCAACACCTGCCACTTTCTCAGTTAGGAGAGTTGAAACAACAGTATTCAGTGTCTGGAATAATAAGTACCTTCTCTTAACCTTTGTTCTCTCATTTAGTGGAAAAATGAATGGGAGGCTAAATATAGAGGGATTAATTAAAAAGCTAATAGTAGGACATCTAGGGTGGAACATACATTGCAAGGTCTTTTTCAAAGACTTTTTAAAATGGTAAATGTGAGGACTGGTCATGTACTAACTGCAAATTCACTAATACCTGCATCTAATTTTAGTTTTGATGAGAAAATCTGAACCAACCTAGTGATTTGTCCTGTGTAACTCTCATGTCTTCAAAAATAATACAGATACAGTTCAGCCACCGTCCTCCAAAAGCTAGACCCTGCTGCGTCATTGAGGCAAAGGCATAAAACTGAATCAGGTCACATATCCAGAGACACGCCTCCATGAAGAAGCTATTGATTTGGAACTCCCGTTTAGGGCAACATTTTGACCCTAGCTAGATCACTAGTTACTCAAAGTCAAGTAGTTTTAGTTGAGTTCTTACTGCGTAAGTGCTCATATTAGGGGGGAAAAGATACACAGAACATCAAAATTTGCACCTCTGTTGGTAGTCTCAGTAGAGAATCCTGGGGCTGAATAGACATGAAGACCTCGCAACTCTCTGATCCCTGGAGGTGGTCCTACTAGGTCAAAAATGAAGCATATTGGTGGGCATCATGAAGGAGCTAACACAAGAGAGTCCATGAACCACCTAAAAAGACCCACTGTGACTGCACAAGCATGCTTTGTAAGAGCTAATGTATATTTGAAAAGACACGAACAGTATATACCAACCACATTTATTTTTTCTTATAAGTTAAAGTTTTCTCAATTATCATAAATTAAACAATCCAGTTTCAAGTACATAGTAACTAAAGGTATTCTTTTTAGATAGGATTTCTGCAATTCAAGACTCTTGTGGAAATGGTAGTTTGCCAATTTTCTGAAGTCACATAATTTGTCTTATCTAATTTGAAAAGCCATGTGAGAGTACCACTATGATCCCTTAGTCCCTCAAAACAGAAAGCCATAGGTTAAAGATTATTACCTATAACCTCTTAGCACCCTCCCCCACCTTGATTTAGGAGCATATCTTTAAAACAATACTTACCATCATTAAACATCACACATATAGAATTTTAATTTTATTTATACTCATGCAACTATCAACCAATAAATTCTCCTTGAAATGAAAGCATGTGATGAATTCCACATAAGTAATTTTTGTAAAGAAATATAGATAAATTGGCCAGTTCTTCCATTAAATATAAGTTATTGGAAATTATTCTACATGAAACAAAAAACAACTAAGTATTAAGAGAAAGTAGAGTAAGTGAATTGACACCAGACTTCAAGGAAGTCTAACAGCCTGATTGCTCAAGTATAATGCAGATGTGAATATAATAAAAGATATGCCCTCCTTTCTAAAAATAGTTGATATAGTCTTAATACTATTATTTTGGCAGATTGATAGTAAATATTTACTATTGCTTCTTTACAATTACTTAAAAAAAAAAAAAACACAAGATCTTCTCAATGTTCATTTCAGAAATCAGTGCCTCCACACATTGCCTCCCTTCCCCTCGTCACTTAGAAATTTAATTACCAGTTGAGGAGTGCAACTCCATCAACAAGTCACGTAAGAAATGATCTTAACACATTCTACCATTACAATCTCTCTTAGCTCCTATACGCAACTTAAATATTGGACTATACCTGTTTTGTTAAAATTGTACAAAGAACTAGAGATGAAATTCAAAGTACTTATGCAGTGTCATGATAAAGCACAGACCAATTACAAGAAAGGCTGTAAATGAGCATCTAGGTATACCAGCGCATACTGGCTGAACATCAGCACTTTGAAGTACTTTATGTCTACACACATTCAGGCAGCGTGTAGTACTTATCCAGGGAAGAAAATGGGAAAGAGAGCTATTCCTCATTATTTATTTAGTCACCAATATTTTAGTACTTAAACTGTATGTTGGAGTACTTGGCTGATTCAGTTGAAAAAGCATACGACTCTTGATCTTGGGGCCATGAGCTCAAGCCCCATGCTGAGTATAGTGATTACTTAAAAATAAACTTAAAAAAAAAATAAAGAAACTATGTATGGTTTTATCTTCCCAGTTCATGACCACTTAACCACTCCCCAAAAGGGATAAGACTATGCTCTATAATTTTATTCCTTCCAGTCTTTCAAGACTTAGTAAAGGACAAACACCTGACACAAACTAGAATAAGCAGAGTCGGGCACTTGGGAGGCTCAGAGGTTAAACGTCTGCCTTCGGCTCAGGGTGTGATCCCGAGGTCCTGGGATCGAGTCCTGCATTGGGCTCCCTGCATGGAGCCTGCCTTGTCCTCTGCCTATGTCTCTGTCTCTCTCTTGTGTCTCTCGTGAAAAAATAAATAAAATCTTAAAAAAAAAAGAAAGAAAGAAAGAAAGAAAGAAAGAAAGAAAGAAAGAAAGAAAGAAAGAAAGAAAGAAAGAAAGAAAGAAAGAAAGAAAGAAAGAAAAGAAAGAAAGAAAGCAAGCAAGCAGATTCTCTTCCCTGGGGATTCAGATATGACTCAATCACTTAAGACTTTAACAGAGGGCTTGTAAATGCAGCTCTGTGAGGTAGGCATGTACAGTGGTATACACTCTGAGGAATGAAACCTAATTTTTGAGGAAATAGGGAAATGGGTATTTCAGACCTCAGATTCATTTTAAACATCCACTTTATCCTCAAGCTAGTTTAGGGGTTTAGTGTTTCATCGTACAACACACAAAAAAAGCCTGATTCTTAGAGAAGGAGCATCAGTAAAAGCAAACTCCTGTCTTTAAATCAAATTCAAGAAAACTTTGGATTATCAAACTAAATCAATGAATGTCTTTAAATACAGTGTTTTAGATTTAATCTCAAAACACTGGAATTGAGAATATACCCCAGAAGAGTTAATGATTTAGGTTGCATAAAAATTAAGACAATCACTTAAGCCTTTCTAAAACCAGAGATGTATTAGTGACCAAACTTGAAAAGATTAGGAATAATTTTAAGTGTTCATGTTTCCTTAAATCGTCTTTTAGTAATATTTTACCCTTTCCAAAATCAATAGTCAATGTTTATGCATGGCTATTTTGATAAAAAAAAATTTTGTTCACAAACAAAAACCATTACTCTTTTCTTCTGTTATGATTACTTAATTATTAGGCCTTGACCCTAGGTGCAGTAAAACATCTAAGAAACAGTAGTGTCTTCAGGGCTGATCTTACATTTCAAACTTTTATTTAAAGCCAGCATGGTAGGCAGAATAACTGCCCCTCCACGATGCCTCCATCCAAGTCCCCAGGCCCTATGAATGTTAGTTTATAAGGCAAAAGGACATGAAGGCTGACCTTAAAGTCCCTATCTTAAAATAGACCATTCTGGATTATTCAGCTGGTCCCAATGTAATCAGTAAGGCCATTAAAAGCAGGGAGGGGGAGGCAGGAAAAAAAGAATCAAAGAAAGAGGTGTAATGACAGAAGTAGGGTCAGAGATCTTATGTTGCTGGCTTTGAAGACAGAGGAAACTCCAGAGCCACTTTTTTTTTTTTTAAGATTTTATTAATTTATTCATGAAAGACAAAGAGAGAGAGAGAGACAGAGAGAGAGGCAGAGACACAGGCAGAGGGAGAAGCAGGCTCCATGCAGGGAGCCTGACATGGGACTCGATCCCAGGTCTCCAGGAGCACGCCCTGGGCTGAGGGCAGCGCTAAACCACTGAGCCACCCGGGCTGCCCAAAATGCCATGGTTCTTAAAAGCTTTTTTTTTTTTTTTTCCTCTCTCAAGTGAGTTAGAACATCAAAATCAAAGTGATGAATGCAGTTTCACATGAAGTCAACAAAATCTATATTTTATTCGATATCCATAGGCAGAAAGTACTATACATCCCTAAAAGGATAAAGGTTATTAAAATGCAATGTTTATTAGTAAAAACCAAAACAGCAAGTCACATTTACTAACTTAATGGTAGTGTAATAATAACACAACTTGTAAACTTGAGCGAGTACACAAAGTTCACTGGAAATATTTCCTTTAAAAATAAAAACAGGCACCTGAAAAAAATAAATAAATAAAAGCAGGGGCACCTGGGTGGCTCAGTGGTTGAGCGTCTGCCTTCAGCTCAGGGCATGACCCCGGGGTCCCGGGATCCAGTCCCTCATTGGGCTCCCTGCAGGGAGCCTGCTTTTCCCTCTGCCTTGTCCCTGCCTCTCTCTGTGGGTCTCTCATGAATAAATAAACAAAATCTTAAAAAATAAATAAATAAATAAAAATAAAACCAAAGTATCACAGGTAGAACCAGTAATCATGCAGGACTTCTGAAACTTGAGAAACATACAAAAAAAAAAAAAAAAGTTACTCATTATCTCATTGAGCTTTCAGCATAGACTGAGCATTGGCAAACCCAAGTTGCCATCTGGCTCCAATTTCTGCCTTGCAATATCAGTGATTCCATCTATCCACTCAGAATTTGTTAACTCTCCATTTCATTTCAAATCTACTGATTGAACAACAATAATTTATACAGGGCTGGTTCTGCTTCTAAGGGAGGCAAAACTTTAGAACCCTGTTACCTACCTTGCCTGCTGAGCCACATACCAGCCCCTACTTGGGGCTGTCCTGTTTACTCTTCTCCCCAGGGTATTTGCTCTCAGCCACCCTGGTTAGAAACCAATTTAATCATGTAATCTCTGAGACAAAATTTGAGCCTAGCTTGACTTTTAGAGAGATTCCTCCAGGCATAGTTACATTTTAACAAGAGGCCCTTAATGACTAAAAGGCCATTAAAAACATGGAGGGGTCCATCTCTATCAAGTCAAACAGGACAGGCGGTGGGAGAAATAATCTGGATTTTGGGGCTTCCTGAAAATCCTACCATAGAGATTGTCATCTACTACCCCCAGGTGAAGCCTGTCCCAGCTAAGAGAATTTTTAAAAGATAAATGAGAAACAATATGCTATTATAGCAGAGAGAACACATACTTCAGATTCGAGAAACTTAGTTTTGATTCCTGGCGAAATCTCATAGCCTCCCGGATCTCAAGGGTTTATTTGTAAAATGTGATCTCTACGCCCCCTCCAGTGCTGTCACTATGACAAGGGCAGGTTAAAGCACATCTTCACGGCTGGTAAACAAAAACAAAACAAACCAAAACAAAATCAAACAATAATATTGTTTCTCTCAAGAAAACACTCTAGGACTTGCTATAATGCTCCATATATTTTGTTTTCTAAATATTTTCCCTCTTGGATTACCCATTTTCTTATGAGATAAAGTGCTATATAATGTGATAGTTCAGATCTCTAGTCTCTAGTTAATTCTCACTGAAATAGTAAAAAATTCTTAATCCAAATAGCAACAACAAAATAAGAAAAATAAACATCAAACTAGTGGATAGGAAGGATAAAAACTTGAAAGTATCAAAAATATCCCTTTTTAAGATTACTCCATCACTTTTATATTCACCTACAATGTATGGGCAGGTAACAAGTTAAAATTCAAGAAAGAGACAAGTTGAACAGCTTACTTAACTGAATTAGATAATCTATAATATTTGTAAAGATGTCAAGGAAGAAAATAAGAGTTGAATTCTCACAAAAACAAGTGTTCTTGTTATTTTTAAACTCTTGACAGAGGAGAGGATAATCAGAGTTGACAGGTATTCACAATGCACCGTATTCTGCTCAATAAACCTATTTTTTGAAAACACAATTGACGCTTTTTGAATCAGAATAGTTATCTCTTTAATACTACATGCAAAGTTTTCAATGGTCTTTCCATTTGATTTTGTGTGTGTCAGCCATTTCAAAGTGTTCTTTGATTCAAACATCCTGAGGAAAGCATGTCCCAAATTGTGCATCATGGAACACTAGCTTAGGAAATGCTAGCTTTCCAAAATGATAATGGCAGAACACTAAGGCAAGGGATCTATGGGCATGTAAGCTTTGGAAACACAAGGTCAGAGAAGGGAGAGGGGCTTCTTCACTGCAAGGTTTCTTAGAGCTTTTCATCTGCTAATATGAACTATACATTGCTAACAGATGGATAGAGTATGCAGGTGTCCAAAATGTCTTTAAGAATAGAATCTCTTTTTTTGCCGAAAACGTGTTAACATCTCACAGATGGTATGGACGGCATTGCTCTATGATTTAGTTAAGAAGCATTACATGCATTTAAAGATAATAATTAAAAACTGAAAGTTGTCCTCTTAGCTAAGGTCCTTAATCTCCCAGAATATTCTACTAAAATAAAAATATTCTTGAGAAAGATGGCATATTATCCTATTGTCTATCTCTAATAGCTTGGTTCTAGATCAATTTAACAGAAATGCCAGAAAAATAAATGGAAGAAAGTAAAAGAGATGTTTAGGAAGCATGGGAGGCTGACTATGGAGGGCAAAGTAGAGAGTCACTTCTCAATCTCTAGAGGCTCAAGGAAGAAGCTTTAGAGTAACTTTAAGGGTAGGCCAACTGCTCCGACAGAGTGACCCCAAAATGCATCAAACCTTGTAGTGATGTTGTCATGGCTCTTTCCTCTTCAAAACATGGCTACCAAGATCAACAAAGGGGTTGCCTCCATCCCAGTAGTGGGAAAAAAAGTTAAAATAGAGGTGCAAGCACGGGAGATATTTTGGGCCAGACCTATAGTTGGTGAATCCTGTTCACATTTCTTCGGCTAGAATACAGTCACGTGACTGTAATAACTGCAGAGGAAGGAGTGAAATGTGGTCCAGCTGATGCACAAGAAGAAGAAACAAACAGAGATTTTTTTATCTGTGCCACATAGGGGGGAAAAGATGTAAAAATGAGGTTGTAAAGGAAAAGGAAAAGTCACAAAGCACAACAAGGGCAACACAAAATGTGTCATATGTGATTATCAAGTGTTAAAATTGTACCATAGGGGATCCCTGGATGGCGCAGCGGTTTAGTGCCTGCCTTTGGCCCAGGGCGCAATCCTGGAGACCTGGGATCGAATCCCACGTCAGGCTCCCGGTGCATGGAGCCTGCTTCTCCCTCTGCCTATGTCTCTGCCTCTCTCTCTCTCTCTCTCTCTCTCTTTGTCTGTGACTATCATAAATAAATAAAAATTTAAAAAAATAAAAAAATAAAATTGTACCATAAAAAATAAGAAAAAAGAACTATTTTTGAAAAGATTAAAATTAATCCAAACATCAAAAGTAAGAGAGAAATTAAGTAAATTAAAGTGTTAAGAGTATTCCTAAAATAGACTAGTTATGTACTCAATAAACATGGTGTTGTGGAAAAATATCTGAAAATCTGGAAGGACTCCACAATATATTAAGATGTAACAAATATGGTGTGTTCAATCTGATATAACTTTTATAAAAAAAATCTATAGGGTTATGAGCATATGGAAGAAAATACCTGGAGAGAGAGAGACATTAAGATATTATTTCTGGGTAGCTTTATTTGAGTGTTGGGATTATATGTGTTTAATGTTAAAATTTTTATCTGTAATTTCTCATGTTTGAAAATATGTACTATAGTTATAATAAATAGTATTTCTAAATAAAAATATAAATATGTAATTAAATGTGTGCCAATGACAAAATTTGGGGGATGTTTTATAGTAAAAGTAAAAAAAAAAACAAAAATTATATATTTCATCTCTTTCCCCACACATATCCAGAGGGCAAATTCTTTTAAGACACAAAAAAAAGAATGGAAAAAGTGATTGCTTATGGTGAAAAGTTACTAACTTCAACTTTTATTGTAATCTACTTGTTTTATTTTATAATTTCAACAAACAAAAAAAAATATTTCTGAGCATTCACTATGAACTTATGTAGACAAATGTCAACACTATTTTGTGCCACCAATTATCTGTGCCAACTGATGTGCCGGCAATTACTTTCCATTAAGAGTCTTGCACAATAAAAACCCATACATTATTTTCTGTTTACTGATCCTAATTAGAAGCATATAGGAATGAGTAACAAATGATGGTTTATAAAGCAATGATTCTAATATGTAAGTAAATATATTACATGCATTTAAAGATAATAATTAAAAACTGAAAGTTGTCCTCTTAGCTAAGATCCTTAATCTCCCAGAATATTCTACTAAGATAAAAATACTCTTGAGAAAGATGGCATATTATCCCATTATCTATCTCTAATAGCTTGGTTCTAGGTCAGTTTAACAGAGAATGCCAGAAAAATAAATGGAAGAAAAAGAGATATTTAGGAAGGCCATATTTAAGACTAGAGAAGAATTTACATACATATTCTTATATCTGTCACCACTGTTGTCCTGATAGCTAGCACCATTCCTCTAAATATAGAATCCCAGGTATTATAATTATATCCCAACTAGATGGTAAGTATCAAGAAGACAGGATCCTTACACTTATTTTTCATGAACAACCTGTAATAGTAGAAATTTTTCACAGACATTAGAGTCAAACTGACTGGTTTTGATTTCTTATCTTGTAGCTGCATTACTGTATAAACCTCATAACCACATTCCCTAACTCCAGTGCAGATCTGCTTTTAGCTACCCTACTATCAAGATTGGCTTGTAAACACAAAAGCCTAAGGACATCATTTACTACTTAAAAAACCTTTATTGGTTGTCCAGTTAAATGACATATAGGAAGTTAGGACTTTAAGATCTGACCCCACTGCAGTGAGCTGTGCACTCTTAATGGCAAATTCTAAAGTGTTACTGGACAAGAATAAACCCATATTCACACGTGGTACCTTTCTGTTAATAGCACATGTTAATGTTCTTTCTTTTTTCTCTCTCAGAATTTTTTCTAATTTTCATGCAATAAGATGAAAATGTGTGTTTCATAATTAAAAGTAAATTTCATGAGTTACACTGGATTAGCACAAATCCTATCAACTGTTTACACAGTACTGGTATTTCAAACCACATCATTTAGAATGATCAATGAAAAGTCTACAGAAGATTAATAAATGATAATGCTCTGTACATAAAAGAAAATGTTATGGCCCTGACAAAGCCTCTCAGAGGTCAAGGTAGGACCATGCCACTTCCATTTTTTGAGCCTCTCAGCAAATTAAAAAGTGGAGAAGGGCTAAAACATAACTATATATTGTGTAGCTCGTTCTAAATGTTTATATTTAATAGATTAACATGTTCAAGATTTAAAAATAGAATGCAATATAATTGTATTCCTCACAAAATAATTAAGATTCATTATCATCACAATGGCTATTTCACAATTTACTAAAGGTGGTCCAGTAACAGGAGCAAAGCTTAAAGTTTTTTGATGACCACCTTTTTTCAGTCTCGTTAGCATGTCTTTGTCACTGTATGATGACATTAAAGTCTCTCATTTTAGGCCTTTTCTCAAATGGAAACCAGGTCCACAGGGCCATTCTTCCCCTTGCCCCCCATGGTTCACGCTCCTGTCTTCAAACATAGATCAATTGACTAACCTCCTAATTTTTGGAAGACATAACTATGACTAGACTCTGGAAATTGCAAAGGAAACACACAGCTCTAACAATAATAATCACCGCCAAACAGCTTCCTCTTATCTACGAGTCTAAGTAGTTGTCTATACCTTCCGCTAGCTAACATGCTTTCCACAATAACTCCCTCCTCATCAATCTTCAGGTTCACTCCTGCATCCAGTCTACCTCTTCAACTCCAAATTTAGATCATGCTCTTCTTCTCTTTGCTTTTGCTGAGGCTATTCACTTTACCTGGGAAACCCTTCTTATTTCAAAGCCCAACCATTGGCCAAAACTTTTTTGAAACATACTTCTCTTTTACGAAACTGTCCGTATTCTTGATTTTTAAAACCTTGATTATATTTCATATATTTTTCATTACATAAATTATAGGTTGCAATTATATGCACATTTCTTTTATTTCCCCAAGGTATTATAGGTCTATGAGGGACAAGGAAAATCTTGTATACATCTCTACATTACCTGTGCCCTCCAGCAAAATGTATTACACATGGTAAACATTTGATAAATATACATTAATTAGAAATTACAATAGCTGCAGATTTTTGCAACATGCTTATTCGAGAAAATATTTTTTGTGGCCTCAGTAACTTAAATACCCAACTATGTATTTAACAGGAGAGTTATTAAATAACAAGCATAATAATTTAGATTTGCTACTCATTTCAAGCATAAGAGGCATAAAATATATAGTTCATAAATATTAAGCAAAGAAAGAAGTCTATTGTTAATGCATCAATAATGTTATCAGCCCTTAAAAGTAAGATAAATCAGAATCATGATATAATTTCCAACAAAAATCTAAGCCATATTTGAAATTCGAATAAAGATGTATTACTTCTTTTTTTATTTTAACTTAACTGAGTTCCTAAATGTCTTGGCAAGAGCTTTATAATATACAACAGATTCATTAGAAAGTTTAATCAGATCAGTCAGGCATTTGTCCATATGGAAAGTTCATCCAAATGTATCAAAACTCTTAGCCAATATCAATATAATTATAATTAAGAATATATTCAGAAATAATGCCATAATTAATGTTTATTCAAATTGCCAACTTCTTAGCAAATAAATTAATGTTGTCCTTGTAGGCCACTCATATTCAGTCCCTGGAGTTAAAATAACTTGGCTGGGCTCCAACGACAAATCACTTAGGGAAGAAGATCATTTCGTTAGTGAGAATTCACTGCATCAAAGAGGGTACATAATGTAGAAAAACAATAACCTACTTACATGTACTTAGTTCTCAGTCTAATCCTGTTATGTAAAAACAAGATTGTGTATCTATTAAAAACACAAGAGTAATGCAACTAATTGAGAAAAAAGTCATATTACAGTACCCTGTCAAAAATTTTAAAGAAAAAAAGGCCAGGTCTCCTTAAGTCTTACCTGCCTTTTCCACCTTTCAACCTGTGCCAGCTCCTTCCAGCTCAAAATAATAGACAGATACATGCCATTTTAAATGACAGAAATAAGAAAGAGAAGGAGAGATCCAGCACCCTGGCTCCCCTTCTGTTTGCTGCCCACTCTGCACATTAGTTATTTGTGTAGTTGTGGCTCGAATCCCTGTTACTCTCCTGAAACTGGTCTCTTAAATGTTATAATAATTTTTTCAGTGAGTAAATCCATTGGGCTGAATTCTTTCTTCTTATTTTCACTAGAAATTCTACCCTGGTGACTGCTTCTCTCCAGGAAGTGTCTTGGGGTTTTTGTTTATATTAGCTCCTGTACTAGCCCTTCTTGCTATCCTCCAATAAATGGGTCCCCCCCCCAAAAAAAATTGGCCTTTTCCTCTCTTTACCTGGGAATCCTCATGTCTCCAATTATTAGATCCATAAAAATGACATGAAGATCTAAAATCTCTTTTCTTTATCATACAGTTCTAAAGCTCTTCTTATTTCCCATCCAACAGTCTGACTTCTTGTGAACATAACCACCTGCATGTTGCATTATACCCCAAACTCAAACGGTCAAAAATCAAATATACATCTTTCTCTTCTCCCATACTGCCACAAACCACAAAAAACAAACACAATAAAACACAAAACAAAAACACTCCTCCAGATTTCCCTATTTCTCCTACTGAAGACAAGGTCCCCCTAGAGGCCCGGGCTTGACACTTTAGCGCCAAATTTGACTCCTAGACCCTCACTTCCCATTACAGGAGTCTGCCTCTCCCCTGTCTCTCCTGTCTTTGCCCTTCTCCTACTACACAGTCCACAGCCAGCTTTCGTTGGTTCTTCCTTAGAATAAAAAGATTAAGTCTTTTATTTACCCCTAGCCATTCCATTCATGCCAGTCTCATGTTAATGTGCTAGGAATGGCTCTGATTATTCACTCACGTTCACTACTTTTGTCTTTGTTTTTTTTTTTTTTAAGATTTTATTTATTTATATATGAGAGACCAGGGAGAGAGAGAGAGAGAGAGAGAGAGAGAGAGAGGCAGAGACACAGGCAGAGGGAGAAGCAGGCTCCATGCAGGGAGCCCGATGTGGGACTCGATCTCAGGTCTCCAGGATCACGCCCTGGGCTGAAGGCGGCACTAAACGGCTGAGCCACCCGGGCTGCCCTATCTTTTGTTTTTGTTTTGTTTTGTTTTTTTTTTTAATTTTTATTTATTTATGATAGAGAGAGAGAGAGAGAGAGAGGCAGAGACACAGGCAGAGGGAGAAGCAGGCTCCATGCACGGGAGCCCGACGTGGGATTCGATCCGGGGTCTCCAGGATCACGCCCTGGGCCAAAGGCAGGCGCCAAACCGCTGCGCCACCCAGGGATCCCTGTTTTTGTTTTTTAATAGAGAAACCACCGCACCTGGCTTTCCACTGATCAACTCCTGATAACCTTTGGTCAGGTCCACATCAGTTTCCTATGTTCTCTCTTCATTTGCCACAAGCCCTAGGAACTTTGCCTACTGTGAACGATGTTCTTGGGATTCCTTTTCCTCCCTTGAGCCTAAACACACATGGGCTAAGTTGTTCCTGAATGATCACTCTCACTTTACTGCGTTTAGCAATAGAAAAAACTTAGTGCCCAGCTAAAGGTGCCATTTCCTAGTCTCCCTGACTGCTGACTGCAGCCAAATGACCATCTTTTCGTCAATGAGATACAAGCAAGTGGATAACACCTGAAGCTTCCAGATTGTGCCCTTAAAAGGAAGAAGTATGCCCTCCACTTCTTTCCCACTTACCGTCATTGACAACACAGATGCCAGAAACACCCTAGGGGTTGGGGAAGAATAAGGAGTTTGGTTCCTCAAGAACCTCCAGGACCAGAACCATGCTCTCTATCCTCCTTTTCCAGACTACTTGTCTGGATGCTTGTACATGAGAGAAATAAACTTCTACCTTGTTCAAGCCTTTGTTATTTTGGTTTCTGTTAAATTAGCCAATATGACAGGCTATCTGATAGACACAATCTCTTCAACACCTCTCCTACTTGTTAGGAGCAGTGGCCTGTGTGGCTCGCGAGAGACTATATAGCAAGAAGGACGTAAGCAGACACATTCTTGAGCTTCTAACACCAGGAGAAAGGTTTGATTAGTATTACATAGAGACGAACACGGTGCAAGAAGTGAAGAAATCTATTTTCAGTTTGGCCCCTAATAAGAAAATAAATCTTCCCTGAGAAAGGCCCATAGTTACAGCGCAGTCAACGTAGATAGAAGATTAGAGAGCTACAGCAACCAACCCCACTTCTCTTAAAAAGGAAAGGAGACATTTTGAAGAGACAATAGAGAGAAATAAAACCAACAAGAACGTTACTCATTTTCTCATACAAGGACCTCAAAATGGGAAATAAGGAGCCGAAAGAACAAGGCTACAATTCTGAAGTGGACCACCATGGTGTGTGCACATTATGGGGGCCAGTGAAGAAGAGAGGTGGAATCGGAAGAGCACAGGAAGAGAAACTATCAAAGGATCAGAACAGAGACAGAACCTCAACCAAACATTATCACAATCTCTGTGCTAAGGAAACATCAGGAGTTGATACCAGAACCCCACTGGAACGTATCTGTGGTTTTCTGGTCATCGATCATATATGTGTCTATGTTAAACAGTAGTTGTGAGAAATTGGATTCCCCCAGATGCTGATCATCAAGAGGCTAACAAAGTGATCAGGGACACAGTGAAATCACTTTGTTTCTTCCCTGAGACAAGGAGGTGCACTGTTGTTACAAAGTTTGGTTCAATGACAAAAGGGGTCCCAACAGCAGAAATAGTCCTTGAAATAGACATGTGTGGCACACAAACTCTATGTCGATTCTTTCTGGTCCAACTTTCTAAGAAGCAGGTAGTTTCTCAGATCTGGCAAGATCCTAAATATTCTTGCAGCATCACAAGCCAACTGTGAGCCCTGTTAGGGTCCCTGGATGAAGGAAAGACCGGCTAGCAGATGCTGCAACTCCCTCCTAGTTTCTGCTAGTCTTGGTATCGTTAGCCAAATGAATCACAAGCTGTGTGTGTGTGTGTGTGTGTGTGTTTCTTACCTATCTAAAATCCTCCAGAAAAACTGCAATTGTAAGGAAATATAATTCTACGGACTAGGTCACTTTCAACAAATCCTTTTGTGGCATTTATAAAATCCTAAAGTAAGAAATCCCTCCAGATATAATAGATGTAGGATGCCATAGAACACAAGAATAAAAGCATGGGGTTAGATCTTAGGTTTACCCAAGTAGGAGGTAATTTTGGAGAACTTACAGAACATCTCTGAGGTTTGGTGTATTAGACTACAAAATTAAGATCAAATAACAATACAGACAAGCATACAATTGCATCTATGGTAAGTGCTACGACAAGTCAAAAAACGGCAGGAGTCTGTTACACGGCACTTGACTCGGTTTGGAAAATCAGGAAGGCTTCTCTGAAGATGCAGTATTACAGCTAAGATCTGAAGGAAAGAAAGGGCTAAGCAGGGGTTGGCAAAGAGTTCTAGGTGAAGAGAACAGCAAGAGAAATGGCCTGTGGTGGGAGAAAGTATGACATGTTTTTGGAACTGAAAGAAAGCAACTGTAGTTGGAGCACAGGACATGGGTGGAGCTCGGCAGACAGTGAAATCAGAGAAGTATGCAAATGTCAGACAATACAGAACAGGATATGACACTTCCAATGAGGGCTCTGAGGTAGCAGGATGACATGCACAAGGTAAGTACTTAGTAAATATTAGTTTTATCACCACTGGTGGGAAATAGCACCTAAGCTGGGTAGAGGTTGACTTAAGGTCATTGATTCTGGGCCCAGAAGACAGGAGAGCCACCAAGTAATCCCTCCTTATAGAGTGTTATCTTTTTTTTTTTTTTTTTTTTAAGATTTTATGTATTCATGAAAGACACACACACACAGAGGCAGAGACACAGGCAGAGGGAGAAGCAGGCTCCCCATAGGGAGACCGATGTGGAACTCAACCCCCGGAACTCCGGGATGACGCCCTGAGCCAAAGGCAGACACCCAAATGCTGAGCCACCCAGGCGTCCCTAGATGGTATCTTTAAAAGCCTCAATCTGTCTGAGTGGGCTACAACAACACACAGGTCTTTTAGTTATTTTTCTCGATTTTTAATTTTGAGATAATTGTAGATTGACATGCAGTTGTAAGAAATAATACAGACAGATGCTGTATAACCTTCACTCGGTTTCCCCTCTACATAACTATCATAAGATATCTCGGCCAGAATACTGCCATCGACTTAATCCATTGACCTTACTCGGATTTCACCAGGTTTACATGTACCTTCGTAGTATGTACGTTCTATGCGATTTCTCCATACATATCCATTCACGTGACTATTGCCATGGTCAAGATCCTGAACAGCTCCACTACAAGGGGCCTTCATGTTATCCTTGAATAGCCACACCCATCTCTCGCCTTCCCTCCCATCTCCCTAAACCCAGGCAACCACTAAATCTGTTCTATCTCTGTAGTTTGGTAATATCAAGAATGTGATATAAATGGAATCATACCAAATTTATCTTTTCTGGATTTTTTTTTCACTCAGTATAATCCTTAGAGATCCATCCAAGTAATTACATGTGTCAAAAGCTCATCTCTCTCTTTACTCCATAGTATAGACATACAGAGTTTTGTTGAAGCATTTGCCTGTTGAGGGCTATATGAATTTTCTCTACTTCTGGCTATCACTAGCAGCAACATTCATGTTCAGGGTTTTGTGTGAACACATGTTTTCATTTCTCTAGGATAACTGCCTAAGTGTACCATTGCTGGATCATGGTACTTAGTCACATGCTGAGTTTTACAAGAAACTGTTAAACTATTTTCCAAAGCTGCAGGATCATTTACATTCTACTTCACACATTACATCCCAATAATGTACGGATGAGCCACGATGGCATTTGGTGCTGTCACTATTTATTTTAGCCATTCTAATAGTTGTGTAGTAGCATCTTATTGTGGTTTTAATTTGTGTCTGCCTAATGACTAATGATGTTTAATATCTTTTCTTGCGCTTAACTGCCAACTGTATAACCTTTTCAATTATTTTTTTGTCTGTAGCTTTTGCCCATTTTATAATTGGATTTTTGGCTTTTTACCGTTGAATTTTGAGGGTTCTTATATATTTTGGGCATATGGTTTGCACTGCAACCACTACTTCACCCACTCCCACATCTGCCTACTATTTGTATGGACTATTTCTTTTCATAATATGTCATTATTCTTAGGAGTTAATCAATACCAACAAGAGCATATCTCTGTGTCCAAAATTGATGTTTCTCATGAAATCTGATTAGATGGGTCCCAGATCCAGGACTAAGCTTTTGTCCTCTTCCCAGGATGGCCTGAGAGCAATCTTTCCTTCTACTTACCAGCTCAAAAATCTTTAGTAATCCTCACGGACTACAAAAGGTATGAATTTGTCAACCCAATATTTAAAGATTATCATAGTGTGACCCAAAGTGCCTCCTTCTTCCTACTTCCTCTGCCCTAAAATTTTTACCAGAGTCATTATACCTTAAAAATTGCCTCTAAGACTTGACAAAAGGCCCCAGTACTGAGAGGCCTATATTTGGTCTCCTAGATGGGAGCTGTCATGGGAACAAAGAATATGCAGAGTTCTATAACACAAGGCACATAATCCTCTTACTCTGAAATTAAATGCCTCATCTACATTTACTTTCTCTAGCAATTATCACTCATCATTGCAAAATAGTAAATATTTAATCTAAGTAATCAAAGTTTGCTTACTTGGCAATATATATACTCTGCTCTTTCAAATTTCATATATTCAAGTCGTTTCTCATGAAAATTTTGTTAATTCAAATATGGTATCACTCACATGCCCTTGGCAGAGGTGACTGGAAAGCTGGGCTCATCAACTAGAAAGCTGACAGGGAGCCAATTCAAGAAGGCAGTTGCAGGGCAGTTGGACTCCTAACATGGTGACTCAGGGATCCCATCAAGAGTTTTCCAAATGATAGGAAGTAAAGGTTGATATATTCAGAAGGCATGGGCTAGGCAACTGACACGGTGTCCCTTCCACTGTGCTTCACTAGTCAAAGCTGACATAAAACCTCAGATTCAAGAGGGAGAGGATACAGGGATCACATCTCTCAATTCAAAGTATGCTGAAAAGTTTCTGGCAATTTTTAACCCACCATAGGATTTGGTGGTAGATTAGGAGAGAAATGGTCTGAGTTCTTAAATATGTGAAAATGCCTTTAGTCTGCCATTACAGAATAAAGGACAGACACTATCGAAAGTTGAAAAAGAGATTTTCCCTCAGAATTTCTAAAACCATCTCTGCCTTCTGGTACCCTGTACTGTGCCTGAGAAATCAGATGTAAATCTGATCCATGGTCTTCTGTAAGACATTTTTTTTCTTCTATTGAAGTTTTTATGACCTCATACTTATCCTTGGTGTTTTAAAAATTCAATACCTTCATGTGGTTAATTGTATAGAGGCAATCAAAGGACAAATTTCCTTCTACAGGTCTTCTACTATTTTCTTGTTAAGTCTTGGTTTTTATTTTCCATATTTTTTTCTGAGATTTCTACCTTATACCTCTTTTCTTGGTATCTATGCCTTACAGCTTTATTCTTTATACTTATTCTCTATCTTTTTGCTCTATTTTCTGCATGATTTCCTCAGAGTTGTTTTCTAACTTTATTGATATAATTTTGACAATCATATTTTTCGTGCTCTATGAGTGTGCTCTATTTCCCTCACGGATCCTTTATCGTATATCCTTAATTCTTAGTTTAAGAATACAAAATGCGGGATCCCTGGGTGGCGCAGCGGTTTGGCGCCTGCCTTTGGCCCAGGGCGCGGTCCTGGATATCCGGGATCGAGTCCCACGTCGGGCTCCCGGTGCATGGAGCCTGCTTCTCCCTCTGCCTGTGTCTCTGCCTCTCTCTCTCTCACTGTGTGCCTATCCTAAATGAATAAAAGTTAAAAAAATTAAAAAAAAAAGAATACAAAATGCCCTCAAATATTTCTGATTGTCAGATGAGTAAATAAATAAAAAAAATAACAGATGTATGTTCCCTGATTGTCACATTTCATCTGGCCCATCTTTCTTCTATTTTTATTTGATCTTTTACTTTCATGTTGTTGGGTAGCAAGAGGGAGTTGCTGGTGTAGGTTTCATCTCCAGTTGTTAAAGAAGGATTTTTTTTTTTCCTTGTTAGGTCTTTTCCATGAATGAAAATTCTGCCTGGGATATTTGTTTGTGGTAGGGTATCATGGAAGGAAGGAATCAAAGGCAAAGAGTTAAATTTATCAGCTCGTAAATGAAGGTAAAAGAGTGAGAAGCCACCAGACAGATTTAATGGAGCCCCCCTCTCCGCAATCTTTCAACTGACAGAACAGGAGGAGGTTGACTCCCTTTGCTCTGGAACATCAATATCCATAAAGAAGCCTTAGCTTTCCCAAGTCAATCCTTCAATTTCTTTATAGAAGAACCATCTGTTTTGTTGTTGTTGTTGTTGTTTTAAGTGAATAGCTGCCATATGAGTCTGTTCTAAGAACAGAAAGTGGGGAAGAGGATGGAGGGATTCTCCATTAATCCCTGCTTATAGCTGAACTTCTTACCAAACCCCCTATGAGCCTTGCTAACTCTCAGCCCAGAATTCCTCTTCTCTGAAAGGTTTATCCCTTTTAAAATATTTCATGAGAAATGGAAGGCAAGCACATGTTCCTGGTCTTCTACCTCTAACTAAAAGTTCTTAATAATCTTTTATATATAGTCTCCACTTAGCAGTGGTAATAGCTCTTGCCTTTACAAATTTCAAGATCACCAGAAGATAATACGATAGAACAGAAAAGGAAGTTGGGTGACAATATATCTGAATGAAGGTAGGGCTTCATTTTGTAAATGCCTTTTATTATATACCATTTAGAATGTATTAACAAGTGCTCACTAAAAACCAGATGAGTGACTTCCCTGTGATAGGCTGAAAACATGGAACATCTTACTAATATTTCGACATACTTTTATCTGTTTTGCAAATGTTGAAAAAAGATAATGAAAGACCTAGAAAAGCCAAAGTTAGTAGCAAAAGCAGTAACAAGAATCGCTTATAGATGTTTCTATGTTGACAATGATATCAATTGGCCAATTCATGAATGTGTCAAAAGTTGGTGGTAATGTGTAGACAGAGCATTATCAATGAATCACAAGTTATCCTTCGCATGTACAATCACAGTGTATGGACTTCATTGTCACAGAGGATTCGCCAAAACATCAGTTTTAAATCTCTAACACAGGCACCAAAACATCTGTCAGTTGTTATTATACAAAACATTATTTTGCTGCTATAAAATAAAATAACATAGTATTTAATTATTTCAAACATCTTTTTAAGCAATCTTTCATGAGGGTCCCAATGTAATTAAAATCCAGTGAGGCATAACTTCAACTTACATATTTTTCATACCTTATATTATTGCATTCAATCATGTATGAAAGTATGATAAAAATATAAAACTATTTAAAAAATATAGTAGGTCCTTTAAAAATGCTTTGACAGATTCATTTTAAAGATTAAAAAAACTTGTGAGGACAGGCTAAAGTCAGCTGTTTTATATCAAAAAGGAGATCTTGTTTCACTATAACTAAGTATTTGAAAAAGGACTATTATGGAATTTGGAAGGTGATTATACTCTTACCTGACTCAATTAAAGAACCATTTATTAGAATCTCACAATTAATAATCTGTCAAAATCTTTCATTGCTAAAACATGATGAAAATGATATTGAAGTGTTAGGCCAATTTCCAATATGAACCGCTAACAGTGTTAGTGGCACACTAAGGTCAATCGACAATTCCCATCTGTAATGGACTCGGGACTCTTTTACTCTTTACCGAAAGATTTCAGCCTGACATCATCCCCAAAACCATTCACTAGGAACACTAGATACATGATCCACTTCCGTATTTGTAAGATAGAAGAAAACAATTAGTGGTAGAGAACTTGCTACAGCTATGGGTGACAAAACCGACCACACTCAAATTCTTCCAACACACCAATGCAATCTAGAAAGGGCCTCAAGGAGTTATAATGGAACTGAGCAACCTAAAATGAAACTTCAGGACCCACTGATGCATCAAACATCAATATGTTACAATAGCTGCTTGACAAAACTAACTGAACTTCCAGATACTGTGAGAGTGAAGTGAAGGAGGTATAAATGAAGAGGTCCTGTGGGATACCTGCAGAATTCTGAAAAGGAGTTTTAATAACATCAGCACTAGGCAAAGAAGTGAACGAAAAGCAAAGTTACCCTAAAGAATTCTCAGGTCCGCAAGGCTGGCTATTATCCAGTCAAACTTATCACCCACATAGGAGAAGAACATGTTAATGGGTGAAGTTGGTCAGGAAAAAAAAGAACAAGGAATGGAGTCAGGGAGCAACCAAATTGGTCAAAGTTTTATGCAGCAAGGTCTTCAGGGAAAGAGGATGAATTTGGGGGATTTGGGCTATCTGTCCCTTTCCCTAAAGATGTGTGTCTTTTTTAAGACAAAGATACTTCTTTGCAATTCTCTATGTCCCAGAGGAGTGGTTTCCAACCCTCTATGCCTTGAGTTCTTGCAGCCACTTCAGAAGCTGCAGTGGGAAATGGGGGGAGGGTGCAGGGTATGGTGGATTGTTTTGTTTTCTGTTCTGTTTTCATTGGCTTTTATACTTCATCTACATCTCTAAAACCATGGAAAAAATATGGGCTTAGTTGAAATTGTTTCTGCTACTCTGGTTGCAGGTTCATCGCATGGTATTCCAGACAGCGTTTCACTTTCCGTGCATCCTGGCTCTAGAAATGATCATGGGCAGCAGTCTCAAGCAAGTAAGGTCACTAGAAAGTAAGATTCTTTTTGGAGATAACACACTTGCACTCTGTTTCTTTTGTCTTGGTATAAGTGGCTCTTAAGAGTTTGGTGAGGGTGAGCCGGTGCACAGAAGACTGAGTATATTGGGGAATGTGGGTAAAAACATTTCCCAAGCTGCACAACCCAAGGTTGTGCCAATGATGCCACCCAGGTGACGTCTCCCCATATATCTCCTCTGAGAAACTAGAACATTCTCTTGCTCACAAGGCATTGCCACTGGAACCTTCAAACCATAAGTGCCCTTTGAGAGAATTTTTACACTTCTATGTCACTATTGTTACTACTTTTATTATTCTTAGTTTATGTTAGCATTTTATCATACACTGAGTCAGAACAATCTGGGTTTAGCCTGGTTTTAAAACTTTTTTGTTTTTGTTTTTGTTTTTTTTTTGTGAGAGAGAGAGAGAGAGAGAGAGAGAGAGAGAGAGAGGAGAAAGACTGCACACAAGGGGTGGGGGCAGAGCAGAGGGAGAGAGAAGCACACAGACTGCCCTGGACATGGAGCCCAATGCAGGGCTCGATCTCATGATCCATGAGATCACCAGCTGAGCCAAAACCAAGAGTTGTATGCTTAACCAACTGTGCCACTGAGGCACCTCAAGGTTTTAAAATTTTATTACTGATAATTTGATGTAATTTTTCTTCACTATAATTAGAGAGAATACTAATCTATATCCTCTGTTCTCCATCCTAGAGGCTTGTGTGATCCAAAGACCAAATAATATATTCTTTTTGAAACAGTATGTGAGCTATTAAACTACTTGTTTCTTACATATTCACTCACTCCCTTACTTAATCAAAATATCATCAAAATATCCCTTATTAAAGCAGAGGTCATAAAGACATCTTCTTATTTTGTAAAGTACTACACAAATAAAAAAATATTACTGCTATTAAAATATCAGTGATTTTAATTTTTGTAAATCCCAGATAGATTGTTGAACACAAAATATCACAATAAACAGTAAATTTGGTAAAATAAGAAAAAAATGTTTGAGTGATTCAACATCAAGAATTCCAAATCATATATTCTTTTCCCACTCCTCTCAGGGCATCTCTTATTTTGTGACTTGAAATTTCACTTAAACCTTTTCTTTTTTTTTTAAACCAACTTTTTATTAAAAAAAATATTTAACAAATCAAATGATAGCACTTTGTATATTTTCAACTAATATATATTGATACATTTTAGAAAGGAAGCCCTGAATCATTGCCAAACATTACAGATTCTCTAAAAAGGTGAGAGATGGGCAGCCCCAATGGCCCAGCGGTTTGGGGCCACCTTCAGCCTGGGGTGTGATCCTGGAGTCCCGGGATCAAGTCCCACGTCGGGCTCCCTGCATGGAGCCTGCTTCTCCTTCTGCCTGTGTCTCTGCCTCTCTCTCTCTCTCTCTCTCTCTCGTCATGATTAAATAAATAAAACCTTTAAATAAATAAATAAATAAATAAATAAATAAATAAATAGGTGAGAGACGATGAGAATAGGATACCCCAATATAGCCAGTGAAGTCCGAGTTTGGGAAGCAGACTACCTCGGTAGGAACACTTGGTTTTACCACATATTATCTTAGTGAGCTTATACAAATTGTCCAGGAAAAGGAAATGATATCTCACCTTCAGAGAGTTGCCATGAGGCTTAAATAATTCTCACAAAGCACTTAGCCTAAAACTATCTGATAAATGTTATTTGACACAACTATCATTAGAGTTCCAAGTTTCCACTCCTACCTCCTTACAAAAAGGGTGTTCCATGATCTTCTGAGAAACAAATCATTATACCCAGAATGAAAGCAATACCATGGCATATAACATCTGACCAGAGCTGAATAAAATGAAAGGTGTTCTCGACCACCCGTTCTCTTCCAAGAATGCAAAGCTTTACAGAGTCTGCATGAAGCATATATTTCTTGTGATGTGCTCTGTGACTCCTATATCTGGGTATGGTTATTTCTTCAGTGCTTGTTGCAGGGGTGGTTTACTTCCTTACCCTCCAGAAATAAATTCATTAGCAAAACAACTAAGCATTTGGGAATATACAGAAGTTAGATTTTGAAATCTCAAGGTGGATGTGCAAAGGAAGACAAAAATACTGTCACTTATCACATCAAAATATCAAATAAATGTATCTAAATCCATTTCAGTATGTCCCAGGTTGCAATAGATCCAATATATGGCACAGCTACTAAGTCATGAGCAACTTAGGAGCCCATCCTAAGGACAGCGAATTTTATCACCAGAAACATTGGAATATGTGACTTTAATATTTCCAGAGTCAAAGAATTTGAACCTGTAATCCTGCCTGTGTGACCATTTCGTCAGTATTTTGCTCTGCTGCTTTGCAAATTAGTGGTTTCATTTCGAATCTCACCTGCTTTATTGGAGGTCTACAAATTGGTCTACCCAGAATCACTGGCATACCTCCAGTAAAAATTGTTCCAGCATCATGCGATCTCTTCTATAGGTTGAAAAAGAAGGAAATCAGATGCAATGTTTCTTTTTATTTATTTATTTATTTATTTATTTATTTATTTATTTATTTATTTTTAAGATTTTATTTATTTATTTGACAGAGCGAGCACAAGCAGGAGGAGGTGCAAAGGGAGATGGAGCAGGAGAAGTAGATTCCCCGCTGAGCAGGGAAGCCTGCCATGGGGCAGGGGGAGCTCGATCCCAGGACCCCGGGATCATGACCTGAGCCAAAGGCAGATGCTTAACTGACTGAGCCACCTGGGTGCCCCAGATACGGTGTTTCCTTTTAGCAACAAGACTTCTGTTTCATAAAGTAGCTCTCAGAAATCACTGAGCAGTTTTGACCTATATGTAAAGCTAAATAAGACCTAAATTACACAGAGAAAAGAAACTTAAGCATACCTTGCTATGATACAGTCCTGAGAAACCACTTACATCTAGTATATACATCACCATTCTACACAAAACTACCCTAGCATCTGTTGATCACATACAAGCAGAGTCCTGAATTTGTGATTGCCTCAATGAAGCAGATAATTAGTCTATACAGTTCATGACTTACTGAGAGTCACAATTGTGAATAGTGGCCAGACTGCTTTCTGTAATTAAACAGTTACTAAAGACTGTTTGAGTTAATCCCTTTCTTTGAGTTTGATTTTGAAGACAGTCATTCAGGAGTACTCTTTGATAAGGTCCTCCTTTCTACTCACTAAAGGACTAGTCACTTACGACTGCCCTCGGGGATAATTCTTCCTAGCTGGAGGATGCATAAAAACTAAACTAGTAGCTACTAGTAACTACTGAACTAGTAGGGAATGAATATGGCTTAGTGAGCAATAGAATATGAAGTATACAGAAACTAGTTTCAACTAGGTCAGTGGTTTTCCCAATTTCTTAAAACTATAGACCGCTTGGTACTGGATCACTGCTGATGAAAGTCGAACTGCTCTAGTCCCTCCACACACCCTCTCCTCTCTACCAGCTCTCAAGGGGTCCATCCAGTCCTGAGCTGAAAGGCATGCTCAGGTTTGGGGTACTACACCTCATACGTGGTTTAAGAAGGACTTAACTGTTGCTGTCATCTTGTAAGTATATATTAGTGATGCTATATAAATTTGATCTTGAATGTCAAACCAATCATAAAGTAGTAGCTGACGAACTTAAAAAAATATTCTAAGGACAATTTAAGACTAATTGAGAATGAAAAGAGTACAATGACCAATATACCATGACTGATAAAGTTATAACAAAGGAAAAATGACAGCATTTGTATCTTATTATTTGCCCTCTGCATTGTATAATATGCTCTTTTTTATAGGCTCGTAGACTTTCAGCACAAAAAGTGATTTTATAAAACAACCAGTTTAATCCCCTCAAGCAAAAGCACATTTCCCCACAACAGCCATTTATTTTAATATTCATTCATTCATGAGACATTTATTAAGCACAAATCGTTGACAGATGCTATGCTGGAGGAAGCATATTTCCCTGCTTTTCTATTTCTTTCATGAGCAACAGTTTTATTCAGTGTCCCAGATGCCAAAGTCCTCACTGTCATCAGGTGACTGTCACCAGTTCCTTCCAGGGTCTCAAAATCTGATTGTTCCAGTTACCTCCTTATCGGAACCACTGCCGCCGGGCTCTGATCTTTTAAGACCATGTGCTTCTCCTTCCCTTCCTGAAACCCGTCATAATCATAGAAGCTCTCTGAGAAGCCATCTCCATTCACCCAGCCAAGGAAGTTGCTCTAAGAATTCTCTCCTCTATCACTTGCTTTATCAATTTCTTTCCCTTTGCTGAATTATTCCTAACAACACACACATATGCTCACTCCCTTGACCCCGTATCTCTGCAAAATCCCTGTCTTCCCTACTTTCCTCCTTGTTTCTCTTCAACCCATATCGCTTGGACTTTGGTTCCAACCATTCCATCGAAAGCTCTTGCTAGGGCCTCTCCATGTGACATGGTTGATCACTCTCTCTCTGAAACTCACACTTCACTGGGTTTCTGGGATACAATCTTGTCTTAATTCTACTTCTGCCTTATAAGCTGCAACTTTTCAGTCCGCCTTGTCAATTTTTCCTTCTCTCCCTGACCTCTAAATGTTAGAATTCTGTGGGGCTGACCTCATGCTTCCCTTCATCTACACTCCCTCACTAGTTCACCTCATCTGGTCTCATGTGTTTAAATACTATTGATAGGCATACGTGTACATATATACAACACACACAAGTGTGTACACACACACATATGCATATATGTACATATATTCATTCCAAACTTCTTCCTCTGGATTTCACATTCATATATCCAACTGCCTAATTGTTATCCCCACGTGCATGTATCATATGCATCTAAAACTTAACATATCCCTAATAAAAAGCCTGATTATTCTTCACTTTCCACCCTGATTTCTGTCTTCCAAACTTCAGTTAATAGCAACTTTGTCTTTCTAGGCTAAAAACCTTAAGGCATTATTGACTCTTCTCTGTAGGTCTCTCCTATATCCAATTTATCAGCAAATCTTGTTCACTTTTTCTTCAAAATATATCCAGAATCCAACGACTTTTCATCACTTCTACTACTATTGGTTCAAGCTACAATCATCTCTTTTCTGGACTATTGCAAGAAGCTCCTAACCATTTTTTTCCTATTTTTTTCCTTGCCCCTCCTTCTTCTCCATTCTCAACACAACACCAATGTGAATATTTTTGCCATGTTAAGATTGGCACAGTCCTCTGCCTATACCCACCAACAGCCTCTAAAGCTCTATAGAGCAGGACTCCCCAGTTTTTCCCTGAAGTCATTTCCTTCCTTCCACCCTCTCTGGCTCTACTCTCAGTGGCAATGGCTGTCCTATGCCTTGAGCATGGCACAACTGGTACTATCTCTAGGGACTTTGTAACTGATAGTCTCTTTGCCTAGATCACTCCTGCACCAGATATCTATCTGTAGGGTTCCCTTTCTCATTTCCTTCAAGTCTCTGGCCAAATGTCATCGTATTAGGAAAAGTCTTCCCTGACACTTTTAATATAAGACATCCTCCTGCAGGCTCCTAGGTACTTCCTATCCATTTTAAATGTTATTTTTAACCCTAACCCTATTTACGCTCCCCCCACACACACAAGGTCACTATTGCTGTTTACTTTTATGTCTCCTCCCCCATCCCTACATATACACAGAACAATGTGGGTTACATGTGGACAGGGACTTTGGTCAGCTGGATTTACTGCTGCATCCTCAGGGACTAAAATAATGCCAGGCACATAGTCAGCACTCAAAACTCTTCGTTGTATGAGTATCAAGGAGGAAGATACAAAGAAACATATAATACTGGCCTTTCCTGAGTTCTAAAGAATGAATTGAAGATTCCCATAAATGAAATAGGCTATTCTAAGCAAAAGCAGAAATATGCGTTCATCTTGTGCCACATTTAGTAAACTTGGAGGTCAGTTATTCATGAAGGACTCCTCCCCAGACACACATCAGTCTCAGTGTATACCGACTGTTTTCATATCTAAATATTTTTGGTATGTGTGATCTATAATACATAATCTAGCATTTACTTCAGTGTTATTTTTTTCTGGCTATTCTTTTAATATAATCAATAAGTATTTACGTTTACCTATTTTGTGCCTACCATAATAATCTACCAGGGTATCTCCTCCCTAAAAACAATAAAAACCTTAGTGATCTGGCCTTATTAGATTGTTCTAGATAGGAAAAATTTTGCCACTTGAGTACCTTTACTGTAACACACTATTCTTTTAGTTTAGCCAATATGAGTACCTATTTATTCAGTAAAAAGCTAAAATACAATGATATTAATAAGATATATTAGCAAGTCAAATCAATTGCAAACATAATGCAGAACATACGTATATTTCTCAGCCAATTTTTTCATATTAATTTTGATTGTAACAATTTTCCTAAGACTGTAAATTCCACCAGGGCAGAGACTATGTACAGCTCAAGGCACCTAGCAAAGTACCTCACACATAAGAGGCCCTAAAAACATGCCAATAATGATGAACCAAGGCATGAAGCACACATATGAGTATCTTGCAAATGAAATCGTTCCAATTTAGATTGTTAATCTGTGAAAATTTAAAATTTTGACATACTGAAAATGTTATATATGGCTTTAACCACATTTATTTTTTGTGTTTGTTTTCAGTCTGTCTCTGAATTGAATAAAAAGAAAGAGTCAAGCTTTGGCAACTGTAAACACAGTGCAAAGGCTCTCAAAGCCACTCCTCCATTCATATTCATATGCCACCATGGAGAAGGGATTTAAGGCTCTTGGAGCATCCTGAGTAGGAGCTGAAAAATAAATGCTAAGGTTTTGAGAGTGCTGCAAAGGCACTGAAGAGAAATTAAACAAAGGCTCTGAACCTTATTTGTGTTCGGTAACACTGCTTCAAGGCAACATTTTTACTTCTAAATGTATGCCCTCATTTACTTAGGAAATTAAGAAATGAACTCCCTGTGTCAGTGTCCCTGTTACCAAAATAACCTAGCCATCGGCTGATTTACAATTGAATCCTAATTGAACAGTTATGGTTTTAACTATATCAGCATATCTGCAGGTTCCTTAGATAAATATTCCAAGCCATTTCCCATAGATTTTATATGCAAAGAAAACAGTAAAGAGAGTGTTAGAGCAGACAAGATTCTGTGGAATATTTAGCATATCATTCTGCTTATTTTTCTTAGTTCTATCTCATTTTTGACACATATTTTCAAAGATCTGCTATTTAAAATATAAATGTTTTCATTAGCAACAAATAAGAGGGTTTAGAGAAATCAGAGTTTTCTGTCTTTAGTAATGTAACAGATACTTTAGTTTAACAATTATTTGTATGGAGACAGATCTTAACTTCCTTCCTGTTACCCTGCTTCTTTTTCCTCCTAGTCCCAATAATCACGTTTAATCATTTTAATGAGTTCTTCCATTCGCATGGCAGTATATTCACTTAGATGCTTCAGACGAGGAAAAAACTAATCAAGTAGCAGACTCTCACACGTATGTATAAGGGAGCAAAAATGGATACTTCCCATTAGAGCTATAGAGAATTTATAATTTAACTCAGCATGCTTACCTCAAAGATGCTTATTACCGATCATAATTTATAAAATTTTACAGCTGGAAGGGAACATACAGCTCTAGGCCAGCAACCATTTTGCACAGAAAGCAATCATGGTTTGTGAGCATCTAGTGGATATTTCAAGGTCATAGAGCTACCTGGGTCATCCACTCAAGTAGGCTGAGAGAAATCAGATAACCGAAGCTCATGTTAGTGCACAGGGTGGGTTCACTGAGCATAAAGGAAAGAGAGAGTTGCAAGCATAGGCCATTTGTTGGCCTGAGAAGGAGTATTCTAGGCTCAAGACCACAAAAGTAGCCTGATTTCAACTAAAGCCAAGTTTGACGGATACCTTCACAGATGAATAATGAGGCTATGAGAGTTTTAAAGAAAAAAGGCAAGATGTAGACTCAGGTGTTGACAGTGTCCCCAGGATGAGATGTGTCAGGTGCCTCATCACCATGGATGGCAAGAGAGTGCTGCCCGTATCAGCAGACAATTAGGACAGGGCTGTAGAAGTGAATAGCACAGAAGGCTAGAGGGACAGGAGTGCCTGCGGAGAGTAGGAAGAATCACAGAAGATCTTCAAATGCATGAAGCCAGTCACCATGGGAAAGAGAGATAATGGTGTGCCGGTTTAATTATGTGGTGTTACTGGGACTAAATCTTACAAGAACTTCTACTTGCTGAGAACAGGATTCATTAATATCTAATTCAGTGACACTTACTACTAACATTGTGAGATTGTTCACCTAGAGAAATCCTGCTCTTGCCCTTTTCCGAAAGCCATGTGTTGGCCAAACAGACGGGTATATATATTATCATCGAAGAATAAAAACACATGCTCAAGGGACATTTTCCTGCAGGGATGCAGCACATCTGAAAAACAGTTTGCTGAAGAAAAGAGGCCCTTCCCTTCCTATATCATCCCTCTTAAATGAAACCTGTGGGGAGGGAGGTAACAAATAGAGCACTTGAAGGATATTAAAGCCTCCTTCCGTAGACCATGATCATCCCCTACATTCATTATCCTCCTAGCCAATACGCTTCTTTGACATGATCTGGTAGTCTGTAACTTTGCACCAGGCAAGGAGTGAATTCTGACACCTTGTTGTACTGAAGACTTGAACAACTGAGAAAGTGTGTCAGGTGATTAGTTTCTCTCTAAAGAATGAATGAGGAATAAGCAAGTGAACAAAAGGGGAAACTATTTATCTGCTCATGTGATTTTGGTAGGGGATGGATCTGGTCTCACCAGGAAGAAGCTGTGCCTGGTGTGGGGAAGGACAGAGCATCATCAGCTTGGAAATGGTACATCTTCAGGAGAAGAACAGAGCCAAATTCTCCTGACGTGCCACTTCCTGTCATGCCACATGTCCCTCTGGGACTTTGAAGCCTGGGAAACATATAACTGAGGCTCGCTTTTCCAGAGCCACTTCTACTCACATGTGGGAATGCAACAGAGCCCAGTATATTCAATTCCTTAGCTCCTGGCCATGTTGGGCAACACAGGAATTTGGTGAGATTAAGTGTGTAAAGAGATACAGGGAAGGAGAATTCTGTTAGTAAAAAAGCTGGGATGTGGTGTAGATCAGAAGTACATGAATAAAATAAATTTCTATGGCTTTTTCAGTTAATATTTGATCTAGCTAATTTTTATATACATCATTTCTAATAAGATGTCCAAGCATGAGTTTTCAGAGTAGGCAATACAATTATTTCCATTATTATTTTGAATCTATATTGTATTATTTCTCCAAAGAGCTTCAGTAATTCATACAGTACAGCAATTGCCCTCAGAAATATCCTCACTGGAGTGGCAACAGTACTTCATAATAAAGCAACTATTAAAATAAAAACAAATACTATTTCACAGAGGCAAATAAACATGAATGCATTCATTTCTTGCACTTTTATAGCTTTTCAGTTCAGAGTGAAGGGATTTACATATAGTAATCTTTATATATGATTCTAACATAGAGGCAAATCCAACATAACTTGAAAAAGACACATACTTGACATTAAAAACAATTAAACAAACCTTAACAGAGATTAGGTTTAAAAAGGCAAATAAATATAAATTTAGAACATTTATATATTTATATAAATTGTTATGTATTATCATATATTAGGCATAAATAAGATATTATAGATATAAATATAGATATAGATATAGATATAGATACACACATGCATGTATATGTGTAAAGAGAGAGTTTTAGGTGAAGTGAGAGTGCCCCATGTATATAGGATCACGGAACTGAATTTCAGAAATGGCCTGGTTTAGCCCCTTTCAATTATAGATTTATCTGCAAAGGCTTTAGTCTTTATGTTGCACATGAGGAAATGGAAACTTGGAGAATCCACTGTCTGATTTCTTCAGAACTTGTCCAAGCCTCCTCAGAAGTCAGAAAATAGTATAAGTACTATGTTATTATCAGAAAATTTGAAATTAAGAAAAGGACAAGGGTTCCATATAACCTACCCACACTGTAGCTCTCATTCATTCAACACATTCTCACGGAATGACTCCTGTGTTGCACATTGTGCTAAGCAGGCTCTCAGGCAGTAGCAGTGGGCTACAGAGACAGGATCCCTGACCTCATGCCTCACAGTCCACCGAGGAATATAGACAGGTAGAGAGGCACTCAGAAGACCCCAAGATAAAGGCTCAAAGTGGGGTGTTTAAATGACGGCAGACGAGGTTGTTGGGAGTATGTCTGTGTCCAACTGTGGACGGTCTTGTGAGCTATGCCAGCAAGTGTAACATTAGTCTTAAGAATAAGTGAGAATTGTGTTAGGAGTTCTAAGGAAGAGAGAGATGTGAACAACTTGTATTTTAGAAAAACGACTTCTGATTTTAAGGGGGGCAAGTCAAGGCAGCCAGACCAATGAGAAGGCTGGGGTAGTATCTGAGGCAGAATGCTATGTCCTGCACAAGGAAAGCAGGAGTCACAATGAAGAGAAGTGGCCTTATATTTTGGAGGTAAAACTGAAAGAATTTTATGACTGACTAGGTGTGAAATATGAGGGAGATGAAGACAGAGATGGCGCCCATCTTCCCATTTCAGTAAGTAAATAGGAAGCCATCCATGCATAAATAAATAAATAAATACATACATACATACCATAAAACAGAGGTGCCTAGTAGCTCAGTCAAATGACTGACTCTTGTTTTCAGCTCTGGTCATGATCTCAGAGTCCTGAGATCGAGCCCCAAGTCAGGCTCTGCACTGGATATAGAGCCTACTTAAGATTTTCTCTCCCCTCTGCTTCTGCCCCTTCTCTTGCTCACTCTGTCTTTCTCTCTAAAATATATAGTAAAATAAAGTAAAAATAAAATAAAAACCATAATACAAACAAGAAACACAGGAGGAGAAAGAGGAAGCATTGAATGTAGGGTATACACTCAATGACCCAAACTAACTCCTCCCACATATAAACATATATATATATACACACACACACACACACCTCTGCTGGAAAGTGGGAAAAATAATTAATTTCATAGCAAAGTAGCATAAGTCCCTCTAACTTGGGCATTCTTATAACCAGAAGCTGACCATGCATATACATTTGTAAAAGACTTTTAGAATGATGTCTTGAATATGTGACAAAAAACACAAGCAAGAAAAGCAAACACCGGCAAACATGACTACATCAAACTTAAAAACTTGTGTATTAAAGAATACAAACAACAGAATGAAAAGGCAACCTACAGGATGGAAGAAAATGTTTGCGAATCTTACATCTGACAAGCAGCTACATCTAGAATTTGAAAAAAGGGGGACACCTGGGTAGCTCAGTGGTTGAGTGTCTGCCTTTAGCTCAGGCCATGTGATGGAGTTCTGGGATTGAGTCCCACATCAGGCTCCCCGTGGGGAGCCTGCTTCTTCCTCTGCCTGTGTCTCTGCTTCTCTGTGTGCCTCTTATGAATAAATAAAATCTTAAAAAAATAGAATTTAAAAAAGAATCCCTACAACTCAAAAACAAAAATGATCCAATTTAAAAATAGGCAAAAAACTTGATTAAATATTTCTCCAAAGATTATATACAAATGGTAAAAAAAAAAATGTAAAAAATAAAGCAAGATCACTAATCATCAGAGAAATGCAAATCAAAAGAACAATGACATATAATCCCATACCCATTAGGATGGCTACAATAAAAGGCAATGAAGAAACAGAAAATAAGTGTTGGCAAGGATGTGGAGAGATAGGAACCTTTGTGTACTATTGGTACAACTGTAAACTGATGCAACTGCTGAAACAGTACAGTGGTTCCTCAAAAAAAAAAAAATTAAAAATACAACTACTATAGCATCCAGCAATCCCACCTCTGGGTATACATCCAAAATAATTGAAAACAGGGTCTCCAGGAGGTATGCATGCATCCATGTTAAGAACAGCATTATTACAATAGCCAGAGGTGGAAGCAACTCAAATGTCCATTGACAGCTGAGTGGATAAATCAAATACAGTATGTACATACAATGGAACATTACTCAGCCTTAAAAAGGAAATCCTGTCACATGTCACAACATGGATGAACCTTGAGGACATGATGCTAAGCGATGTAAGCCAGTCACAAAAAGACAATTAGTGTATGATCCCACTTACATGAGGCAGGAAAGTAGTCCAATTAATAGAAACAAAAAGTATAATTGTGGTTAGCAGGGGCTGTGAAGAAGTGGGGAGTAGGGATTTGCTTTTTCATGGGTATAGAATTTCAGATTTTCAAGACAAAAAGTTTTGGAGATGTGTGTCACAATGATGTGCATATACTGCTGAACTGTACACTTAAAAACGACTAAGATTTTTTTTAATGGTCAATTTTAAGTTTCCTGATTTTGATCACATTAAAAGAAAAAAAACCACATGTCTTGACATATGGAATGTCAAGAATAGGGAAATCTATAGAAACAAAGTGGAGTAATAGCTGCCCAGGGCTGGGGAGATTAGAAGAAATGAGGAGTGACTGCCAATGGATATAGTTTCTTTTGGGGGTAATGAAAATGTTCTGGAATTAATATTGGTGATGGTTAGCACTCTGTGGATATTAAAAAACCTTTGAATTGTGCAATTAAAAGGCTTTTTGATGTCTAGTGATTGGCATACTTGTTGTGTTCCCGCCCATACAGCCTCTCTTAGCTGCCAAACAAAGATTGTTTTAAGCAATTTCCCACTATTCAGCACCCCCTTCAAACACTAATATATAAAGTATTTCTTTCGGGTATCTTAATAATTATTTTCTTTGAGCCACTGCATTCAGCTCCCTAGGAATCCTAAGGCAACAAACTCGAATGCAGCATTAATAATGTTATGCTAAAAACAAGGGCATAATGCCAGAGAATTTCAAGGATAAAAACATGAAATTCCTTGCTTGAGATTTAGTGTGCACTGAAGAAACAACTATATGGATCACTCAGCTTGAATAAGATGTTTTGACATCTTATCTCAACATCTAAAATTAAAACTACATCTTCAATTTGCACTAAAAGCTTTGTGTTTCATCTAGGTTAAACTCAGATAAGAATTCAGGATGAAGATTAGTTATAAGAATACTTGTTTGTCTTCTTTCCTCTCTCAAATGTGAAAAAAGTTCAGTAATTTGTAAATATCTTGCAATAACATGATAGCTATTTTGAAGATATATCATGATTACACTTTAATAACAGTTTGAGCTGAAAAATAAAGTAGAAATTTCACTAAGATGACAGCAATCACTTCATCTCAACAGATAATTCACAATGATTATAATCAATAGAACTTCAAATTGTATTTTCTAAACATATTTGCTTATTTTTTAACTCTATTGCTATTACTTATTTTCCAGCAATCTCGAAAGTCCAGGATAATAGAATGTGTCTTACTTCTAACAAAAACTAATATGTGGGCAGCCCAAGTGGCTCAGCGGTTTAATGCTGCCTTCAGCCCCGGGCCTGATCCTGGAGACCCGGGATGGAGTCCCACGTCGGGCTCCCTGCATGGAGCCTGTTTCTCCCTCTGCCTGTGTCTCTGCCTCTGTCTCTGTCTCTCTCTCTGTATCTCTCATGAATAAATAAATAAAATCTTAAAAAAAAAAAACTAATATGTGCGTCAGCTGGAAGGGAGGGTATGTGTATGCCAATCTTTGCCTATAAACTCAAAGATCACAGATCAGTGAACAAAAAACAATAGATTTATATATCCCAGTCCTGGTTATAGAAATTGTCTTCAAGCCTCTTCCTTTTATTATCCTTTCTTTTCACTCCCCATTCAATTTACTTTCAACTTGTCCTTATGTTTGATATAATCTCTTCTTTACAGTCATACAGACAGGTAGAGGTCTCTCTGGTTTTGACCTTTGGTGCTGTGTTCATGTCCTTTCCCCCAAGAGACTGAACTCGGACCCACCACGAAGCCTCCACCCACTCAAGGCTCAGAAAAGTTGCCTAGAAAGTAGACAGATATAGCAGGAACCACCAGGAGAACAGATTCCACAGAAACAACATCAGAGAAAACACCCATTGAGCAGAAAGAAAGGCTCCTGACTTTCCAAAAAGATGTGATTCTGAATTTTACAAAGGTTTATTTCTTTCCAAAGCAACATATCCACTTAATATCTTTTGGGCAAACCGTTACCCATTTTGGCAAATGAAAGAGATGGGCATCTTTAGTTTAGGCTCGAATCTGGAGTATCAGTCACCTGTAAGTCACATCCATTCTTAAACTGTCTTGGTTTGCTTCTCTAGTTTTCAAATCTAAGGCGGCACCACCATGCTATTACTTGAACTCAAGCTATTGCTCAGAAGTAGGAAAAAATCTAATAATTCCCTACAAGTTCATTATTATGAAAGGTAGCAAGACAATTTTCACCGCTGCAGAGCCAGCCTGGGTGTTCATTAAAAGCACCAGGCAGCACGGTGGGACCCAGAATTAATGGAACAGTGTTAGCAGCTCTGAGGAGCAAGCATTGATACTGATTGCGAATTGTGCCTGCTGACATACACAGGAATCTCTAGATAATGGTGTATGAAAGGCAGGGCCCCGAAACACAGGCCAGTTTCTGGGAAAAGAAACATTTTCTTGTGTTCAAACCATGAATTTAAGTCCTGCTGCCTGTTCCATCATTAAGACCTAAAGAAGTAAAAACACTTCCATTGCACTTTACAAGCACCAGCCACTGTTTTCTGTGCTTTGCATATACCTCTTTAATCCTTAAATACCTCAGCTACCCCAAAACATAGATAGCACTACTGTTGCCATTTCACATAAGGAAACTGAAGCTCAGGGCGGGTTGAATCACTCACCCCATACCACACAGGGAGAAACCAAAATTTGAGTCACATAGTATGGCTTCCAAGTCTATGCTCTTAACCAATCAAAAATAGTGTGTAATCTCCAAGTATCAGTATCAGTACCTTTTTTTAACAACTCTCCATTTTATAGCAGCATTGACTTTTTTTTTTTAATTACTTAGGCAACACCTACATATGCCTGATTTAATCTTTCCAATAAACATGCTTAGTTAGTCAAGACAAATTGTCAGCTATGTCAGTGAACATGTGCAGCCTAACTAGGGGTATAGGCAAGCCCAGTGGGGAAGCCCACTGTGAAGACCAGTTATGCTACCTCACATCACTACTCGGATAATCCTACTCCGGAAATCAGGACTTGCCATGTTTGTATTCTGAGCACCTAAACTAGGGTAAACATTCAAGAAATGTGTGGAATGAGGATGGCAGGTAAATAAATCACCAGTACGTGAAGGGACTGTCTGGTGGCACGAGAGGGGAGCCCGAAGAGGGAGGATGAAGGGGAAGGAGTGGTGTTCAGCAGCTCCTCCTTGCTGCTTTGGCCATGTGGCTTCCTTATTCTTTGCAGAAGCCGGTGGTGGCCCCAGCTCTGCACATCTCACTGTGCTTGAAAGGAGTTCAGGCAGCAGAGCAAGGGGCCGGGAAAGCCAAGAGGGAAGTCAGAAATCAGAGGGCCTCTGGTGGGGAGCGGCAGGGGCTGAGTCACACCCCCATCCAGGGGCACCGGCAGGAGGGAGGCAAGGCCTGAGGGGGTGGAGTGGGAGGCAGGCAGCAAGGGTCCCCCCTCCCTCCTTCTCACACAAAGAACCCAGGAGTCAAACTGAAAGAAAAAAGGATTTTTTGCCTCCTCCTACTCAGGGTCTTCTGTCTCCCTTTGAAGATGATCTTAGAAAAGAAAAGGCAGGGTTGAAAGGGAGCACACAGGAAAGTCAGATTCATGCCTGGAGTTAAAACACATTTTAAGAGCCAGTGTAAATCAGCAGTTAATACCTTTGGAAGGGACACGCTACCACGGGGTTCTGGAGCCCGGCCTGCTGACACTGTTAATTATTCCCAGAAAAAAAATTATCAGAGGTAAGGGCATAAATTGAAAGAAAACTCAATGACCTTGCTTCTCCGGGCTTTCCTGAATCACACCTTCACCTTTTCCTGGAATACTGCCATACATATCCACATCATGGTCAAAATACCGTCTTTCTAGTGAGGCCTTTCCTCATCACCGGAATGATGCTTTATCTAGATAGCTCTTAGCTGTCAGTGGCATATCTATTCACTTATCCAACACACATATACTGCATGCTTGCCCTGTGCCAGGTTATCCTTCTAGACACTGGAGATAGGATGAACAGAACAAACTCTGGCATCAAGGGGGCTCATACTCCACCATAATATATTGTGTATTAAATTATAGTTGTTTTACTACATATTACATATTTTATAAGCTTCATATTGAACAATAAACTTGTGATAGGCAGCCTTCATGTTTCTTATATTTTTAAAATCTCATCTTGCCTAACACAGTGTCTTGCACAGACCAGGCAATGCTTTAAAAAAAAAACAAACAAACAAAAACTGAGTTTAACCTTTTGAAATCAGTAGGAAATCTGGACTGGAACATGCTACCTTTGATGAACTTGCAGGAGACAACTTCACCTTTGTATTTGGCATAAATTCTTATATATGACCACATAACTCTAGACATGAAAGAGTGAAAACATCACACTTTGTCAGAGGAAAGGAAAAAGCCCATTTCTATTTCCAATGTAATAAAAATGATATAAGAAAAAAAGATAATATTGTGAAGCTTCTATCCCCAAAAGGGTATTTACTAAAACAAGTTAAGGGAGAGGGGCAGAGGGAAGCATTTTTAAAATCAGTGACTGACATAATTCAAATTATTCTCAAAGGAATCTAAATAAGTATGTTATTAAGTGTTTCTCAAATTCCTGCTCATTTTGAGAAAGTATGACAACTGTAATAACTAGAATAGATTAAGTACTTCCTCATCTGACTTTAATCTCTAAAACAGTCAAATGCATTGATGGAAATCCCAGTGTAATTAATAAATCACCCTGTAGTGACCACACCATTGAGAGTGATACTGCTCAATATAGATAGCAAGTCTATAATGCACTATTATTTATACCAAAAAACACTTAAGTTATAGGTTAGTGACTTCTTTGGGGGAGATGGTTCAATCCATCTTCTCTTCTCCCTCTTCTCATTTCCTTTTCTCATTTAATTTGCAAATATTTGTTTTTCACATAAGCCTCAGAAAATTCTATCTCAAAGTAAGCAGGGTATAAATAATAAATATTCTTCACAACTCCATCCCTTGCTTATCCTAATCAATCAACAGTGTTTCTTAAGTGGACTGCCCTGTCCTGAGCATTATGCTACGCTCCTTTCACCTGAACTAAAACTAGTCTGGTTGTGTCAACAAACCCTCCTCTGAAGATAGAGCCATTTTCTAAATCTCATCTCTCCCACCTGAGGATAGGTGAGACATGAACTTAGCTTTAAAAATTCCTAAGGGACTAGTGTGATAGGTCATGGCAGAAATTCAGCTCTCTGGCATCATCATTTCAGGATTTAAGTAACATCCTTAGAATGAAGTCCTCATCAAGCCAACTAAGGAAACACCAGAGCTTAAAGTTTGGTCTCCATTGCCATGATCCTCCAACAGATGCAATATCATGCATCAGCCTATAAGTATCTTTCAACTTGGGAGCGTGGAGATGAACAGGCTTCTCCAGAGGTGTTGGGAGAAGTTAGGATCTCTTAAACTCTACTTCCCTTCAGACATTCTGAGACATCCTGCTCCTTAAAAATCTTAGAAATTAGCTGGTGTTGATGGCCCTTGCAAATGTTGGGGGGATAGGAGAAAGAGAAACACTGATCTGCACTCACTAAAACCCTTGACTCTCCTCAAGGATGAACTATATCCTATAGTTCCAACACTAAAAACAGAAGCAGAAGTCACCAATTCATGTCATGACACCCAACTGTTGGGTCACCAAATTGGCTGATCCTTTCTCCAACCTCCTGTTTAACAGACTCAAGATGACCTTAAAAAACATCCTGAAAATCTGATCAAAAATAAATTTCATTAATTTTTAATGCTGACCTTTTTTCTCTTTTTTTCCTTTTTTTTAATAATGGGAAAATGTTGAAAAATTGAATGAGAAAGACAAAGCAGATGTGACGTGTTTCTGACTAGATATAATACAAAATCACTCTTGCAGTTTTGTACCAAATGCTCATAACCTCAATAAAAGAGTCATACATAGTGCAGCAGTGAAACTGTTGACAGGGCTACATGGTCACAGAAGACCCTGCAAATCTGCTGCTGTGGACATGAGGATGTGATGTGTAAAGTTGGACCCTTTGAGATTTTGCATCTGCTTTAACAGTGTCCTGAAGGCAAACTCTATTCTTTGCTTAGCATCTGCAGTAATGTGAGCACGTATTCAAAGTAAAGTTTTGACTTCATACACTTTCTGTATAAGCTAAATACATGTGCACGCAAAATGACATCAATTCCTTGTTAAACTGATACCTAAATATTTGGGTGTTCCTAGTCTTGGTAAAAAATATATAAATAAATCATCCAGATTATTAAAGCTCAAAATGCCCCCATTTCAAACACATATATTTGTAATTTCCTTCAAGTCATGGCTTCTCAAACTTCATGATGTTGGAGGTGAGTGGTTAAGCCACAGGCCTTCAGAGGGTTATAAAAACACTCAGAATCCCCTGTGTATTTCTTCCCCATGACTCTCTACAAATTTCCAAGAGGCTAAATGACTCTAGGAAGGTTAATAATCACTATTTTAGAGAAATGAGTGAATAGTCAAGGGTATATTCCATTGTAATCCCATGCCACAAGCAAGAGAAAACAGAAAATATCAGTTATGTGTAAATGGCCATGTTAGACTCATAACCTGAATAGATCCAAAATATTAGGCCATGAGGAGCTCTACTATTAAATTATGAATCTGTAATTTATTATTTGGGGGAACCTATGCTACCAAAGACAAATTCTGGGTTACAATTTCAGTAAGATATTCCCTATACTTAAAAAATAGCTTTATTAAACTATAAGTGGTATATAATAAACAGTTCATATGTAAATTATACAATTAGGTAGGTTTTGACACATGAATACATTTGTGATACCATCACCACAATCAAGATAATGACTGTGCCCATCATCACCAAAAGTTTTCTCATAATCCCTTAGTAATCCCACTTTCCAGCCCTGTCCCTATTGCTATACATTAGTTTACATTTCCCAGAATTTTATATAAATGGAAACATACATAGTAATTTATACTAATTTACAATATATATAGTAATTTATACTATATACATGGTATAAAATTATACTAATTTACTATATATACTAATTTATAATAAGATGCTAATTTAATACTAAATATAGTTGGTTGAATGGTGGTCCCTCAAAATATATGTCTATGTTCTAATCCGTGCAACCTGTGAACATTGCCACATTTGGGAAAAGGGTCTTTGCAGATATAATAGAGTAAAGCTTTTGGAGATGAGGAGATCATCCTAGATTACTAAAATAGGCCCTAAATCTAATGAGAAGTGTGATATCACTCAGAGATGAAAACAAGAGAGAACATAATGTCAGCACTGAGGCAGAGAAGAAACAGAGTCTACCAGTTTCAAGCCATAAGACAAGGAATGATGTAAGCCACCAGAAGCCGAAGAAGGAAAAGAAGAGATTCTCCCCTGGAACCTCTGTGGAGAGTACACCTCTGTCAACACCCTGATTGTTTTACTTCTAGCCTTCAGACCTGTGAGGGAAGAAATTTCTGTTTTAAGCCACCAAGTTGTGGTAATTAGATATGACAGTCACAGGAAATTAATTCATATTCTCTTTTGTCTGGTTTCTTCCACTCAACATAATTACTTTGAGATTCATCCACATTGCAGTATATATCAATTACCCTATTCTTTCTTATCGGTGAATAATATTTTATTATATGGATATACCAGAGTTTATTCATTCAACTGTTGATAAATATTTGAGTTGTTTTTAGTTTGGGACTATTACAAATACTAAAAAAAAACAAAAAACAAAAAACAAAAAACTTTGATTTACAATTGAATTTTTGGTACTACCATCCTTTTAACTTGATTTCCTAAACTGTTAAATGCATGGTTAAATTAGTGTTCCATTAGGAATAGGGCCAGGAAGAAATCAAAGAAGACCTGCAGGCAGCAAAAATAAATTTAGCAGAGAAGACGTATTTATTCATAGAAGACATTCTCACTTTATAAAGGACCTCTTATTTTAAAAATAGTTATAATTATTTTAATAAGGCTAGTAGTCCTGTGTCCATACTCATCAGAGATTAAAAAGATTAATAAGAGGGGTGAGAGAAAAGGAAAGTTTCTGCTATGGAAGCAAACACAATGACCAGCAAGAATACAATATCTGACAGTCTGGTAGTCAGAAAAGAAATACAAACCCAAATCAAAAAGAATAATGTGGCCACCTAGGTTATTTAGGTATTGAGTTACAGGTCAACATAATCTCTAAAACGATGATCCCAAAAATAAAATTATTATACCAAATACTTTCTACATAGGGGTTTATCTATTAGAAAGATTTCCATCTGAAACTGTTAAGCTTAAACAGTTAACTCTTAACCAACCATCTATCTGGAAAAAGAAAATATTCAGAACCATGTAGCTCCTGAAAATGGAAAGTACCTAAACTTTTAATGTAGTTTTCATTCAACTGTGTATGTTGGTTTACAGATTATAAGACAGTACTTCCCATGGGGGCAATGTGAGTTTTCTGATTACTACTGTAGTCCCAGCAGCCAGCCCAGTGCTCAGGCCCAGCTGGGTATGATATTTCTCGAAGGAACAGATAGATGAATGAAGATTATCTGAATGCATAGCTAGAGGGCTGCATGAATAACAAATCTCTATCTGAGCTAATTTAATACTAAGTCTTTTCCTTACCATTGCTTGCTCCAGAATAGAATTTGGAATTCAAGTATCTTCTTCTCAGATTCCTTAAAGTTTAAACATTCCATGATTTAGGGGTGCCTGGGTGCTCAGTCCATTAAGCATTTGCCTTTGGCTCAGGTCATGTCATGATCCCAGACTCTTAGGATGAGTCTTGTGTCTGGCTCTCCGCTGAGCACAGAGCCCACCAGGGAGCCCTCTTTTCCCTCTTCCCACCCCCACCCCTGTGCTCTCTATCCCGCTCCCTCTTTCTCACAAATACATCTTTAAAAATAAAAAATAAATAAACATCCCATTTTTTAGAATAGGCATGTAACAAGTTCCCTGGAGAATTAACATAGTTAAATGTCTCTATCTGATAGCTCTTTTTGCTAATATTTGCCCCCCCAAAAAAAACAAATTAAGAAAAACACAAGAAAAGAAAAATTACTTTGGTACCATTATTACCAAAGCCTCAAGTAGCACCTATTTTAAAAAATAAAATAAAATTCAATAAAACAGTCACAGCCCAAACAATTGTGCAATCTTCCTTTCATTCTACTACCCGAAGCAAATAATTTAAATTCCTATTCCAAGTAGTTAGAAGTTAATGATATCTTTTTGCTCCCTATAAGACCTGGCAGCTCCATCTAAGACGGTGTGTCACAAAAAAATTTCACCATTTAATCCTTAAAACAAAGTTTCCCTATTCTTCGCCTTATTGCAAAAGAGAGTGATGTTGACACAAGGATCAAACTGTTTGCCCTCAAATGCCATGATGAATGTATAACAGAGAAGAAAAAAATGTGCAACTTAGATTAGATTACTGGACTTCTAGCAAGCTCTCCCGTGCCAATTACAGAAGACTTTCCTATTTACATATAAATAGCTCCGAAATTCCAATACAAATGTACTTGAAAACACTGAATCAAGTAGTTCAGAAAAACATGGATTAGGTGTATTGCAATTTAATTTGAAGGTGTTTACAACAAGCATGTGTTCCAGTAAATAAAAGAAATGGAATCCATTTTTATTACAGAAAGCAACATCTTTTTAACTTATTGAAATTATTCCCGCACTGCTCTTAAATCCTTCAGTCCAGTTTCTTTTAGCATGCTGTCACGCGGGGGCCGGGGCGGGGGGTGGGGGGTGGTGGTGGTTTACTTTAAAAAAAAAAAAAAAAAAAACAGAATAAGTAGTTGTATAAAGTTGTAGTGTGATGTCTGGAATATATACTGCAGTTTTTTGGTTTTTCCTGCCTACGTTAGAGATGAGTCTTGAACTAGCCAGTGCCTTGTAAAAGATACAATGGAATCGAGGTGCCTTTGGCCAAGAGAACTTGTTTTTCTCTTTCTGTACAACCTGGTTTAAATTTCTAGTCCTTGTCATGTTCTCTCCCACTGGAAGACATTCTGTCCTGAGTATAACCTCATCGGCAGTCTTAACCTACCAACTCACCACAGATTGACCACTCCATTTATTGATCTATTGCTTATAAAGAGCCACCTCTACTTCCACTGCCGTTTCACAACTGGATTTGGTACACGGCTTACACAAACAATTCTGTCTGTGACCAGTATGAGCTGAGTTCAGATTTCTCAATTCACCTGTGGGTCTAGATGGATACACAGAGACAAGGAGGCTGCTTTGGTAACCGCTCATGCATTGAAATAATATTGGTGTTTTTTTATGTTTTACAAATTATATCACAATTATTCGTCCTGTGTAAATAACTGAAAATACTTAGTTCACGGAATTTTGCAGATAAAAATGGCTAAAATCTCTCCTCCTAATAATGGTGTGTGTGGGGGTGTCAAAGGGGAAGAGAGGGAGAGAGAAGGAGAAAGAGTAATAGAGACAGAGATGGAGAGAAGTGGACACCATTCTGTAAATGGCAGGGGTAAGGGGATTTAGTGGGAAGTCTGGGGGGTACGATACTGCAGAGCGTATGACAGAAATACAACTGATGTACATACATAGCTCAAGTGTTTGCAAAAAATGACTACTATGTAAGTTTCATGTGTAATTGATAAACCACATACATCACTGAGTATCTACCATGTGCAGGAAGTCTAATACTGTTTCTCTGAGTTGCACAGTGTTCAGACACAAACCTTGATATACGTACAGAAAAAAAACAACACTAACTTCACATTTCATGGGGTAGATGATCTCAGAATAGAAAAAAAAAAACTAAATTCACAGACTAAAGCAGTATTGTTATTATTTTTAATCTCAAAAGTTTAACAACTTAGACTAGGAGAAATGATTTCTTCCAAGTAAAAGGCAGGAGCATCTGGGTGGCTCAGTCAGTTAAATGTCTGCCTTAGGCTCAGGTCATGACCTCAGGATCCTGGTATCAAACCCTGCTCAGCGGGGAGTCTGAGCCTCCCTCTGCCTCTCCCCCCTATGCTCTCTCCGTCAAATTAATGAATAAAATATTAAGAAAACAAAAAAGCAAAAGGCAAAAGCAAAATGAAACAGATATGTAGCTAAGAGATTTTAATGTAGGGTAAAAAATAAATATGATGTATTACAGAGAATTAATTTCTTAAAGTTTATAATTTAAAGGTTTGTACCCTTAAGAATTTTAGAAGCTCAGAAACAAATGGCAGATTAAATTTTATGAAAATAATCAAAGTGCAATTGTCAATCAACTTCTGCTGTTTCTTTCTTTTTATAGACCTGTGAACAACCCTGAAGTATAAAACTATTCTTTATTAATGTTTGCAAATAAGTCACCAAATTCAGCACTGAACATGAGATTTTTTTGTATTCTTAGCCAAAACATGGCAAAATGAATCTGCATTATTAGGGCAAGCAATCATAAACTACAGTAGCTCTGCCATTAACTTCCACATCAAACACACTCATGCTGAACACACGAGTCAGTGATAAATTACAAGTATATCGTTTGGCATGTGACTTTTTCCTTGTAGTCAACCAATGTCCTCTCCCTTCTGCTCTTGCTCTACACATTATACAAATTAGATTTTGCAATCAGCATTAAAAAAATCAGCACAGGGAAATCTCTGTGCCTGCCATTATTGTTGAATATACTCAATAATCATCTTCTTTCCAAACAAAGATAACAGCAAAAGGCTACGATGAATTTTTTATGCAATGGAAAAACTGTGTAATTTATTTGTAATGAACATGGTACTGTCTGTTAATTGGCTTACTAAAAATGCCAGCTAAAAGGAGTTTTCTGGAAAAAAAGAATAAACTAAGTTGTGGTTCATATAGGCCTCATTATTTGAGAACTTGTTTTCTCTAACAGGTATTACCTGCTGCTAACACACTAAGCTTTTAGTATTCCATGGTTTTCCTTGCTCTTTCCCTTTAATTTTCTCTTTTTTTTTTTTTTAATTTTCTCTTAATATCACAATATGTTGCTAAGGAAAAGCCTATGTATTTAAAAAGAAAAAAATGACATATGTTCACAATCTAAAATGATTGGGTTTGGGATAGGGAAAATTTGTATGAGTAGTACTGTGAAAACTAAGTTATAAAATAAGATTTTCTTCAAATGTCACTGGAATCTGAAACTTTCTCTTAAGAAAATCTGAGCTATACCCTAATGATTAGGATATATAGTACATCAATTAAAATTAAATACTCTTTATATAATCTCATATCTTTAACTAATCTTTACTACTCTTTGGTATCCAGTGGAACTTGTAAAGAGATTTTTGAAATGTTTCCACTTGTGATAAGCATAACTCAAGATATAGAGAGTAGTTGAAACACTATGCTGTATCCCTGAAACTAATGTAACATTGAGCATCAACAGTACTCAAATAAAATTTTTAAAGATTATTTCCATTAATAAATTTCAGTAAACAGCTTTTATTAAAGAGTCTTCTGAAAAATCACTATTTAAAAGATACTGAAGAAACCAGACAGACTTAATTTAAATGGAGCAAACATGATTCTTCTGAGTAGTTATAGTTGATCAGATGTCACTATAGAACAGTCAGGTATCACATGAGTTTTCAACAAATTTAAAACTCGCGGACATTGATCCAATTTCCATAAACCAGTGGTATGACCTAGGTGCAATAATGGAGACTTTAACAACTTCCATGGGGTATAGTTCATGGAAGGTCAAGGAGAGAATTATATAAGCAAAAGAAAGAGGTGGTTTCAGCTCACTGCTTCCTGGGGCCAGCCGAGATGAGAACAGACAATATCTCACAGTTTTCGGAGTCATCTTCTGAGAAGTGGGGTCCTCTGGGGAGGCACTCTTTCCATTTTAGAGGTGAAAAAAATTGAAATATAAAAGGTCAAGTGACATATTCAGGTCAAGTTACCAATAAGCCATCAAAGAGATGGAGCTACCTGTCTCTCCCTATCAGGTGGCTCTGGACAAGCAGGAATAAACTCCTTTCAAAGACTTGTTTTGTCCCCAGAACCAAAGGTTATAATGAAACTCACACAGCCTCAGCAGAGAACTAAATATGTCAAATTCCCTTATCAATACCTAGAGTCCACCAGTAATGGTCAAACACCTTGTGACTCTTCTGCCATGAACCTAAAAGCAGATATAAATGTAGGCCTGCCATGTTTAGAGGAAAGTGAAATGACTATTATACTTAGAAAATAAGGTATTGGGGTATTTCAATTTATTGTTCAGCACTTTCCACACCAGCTACAATTTCAGCCAGCAACACATTTCTAAAATGACTGAAGGAGCAAACCTGATTTTTAAGAAAATCATTGTTAGTCAAAGAGGACAGCAGCTTTTAAAAAATATATATTGACAGTGTAAGAGAGGTTTCTGGCCAGACTCCAGATCATGTTTCACAGGCAGTGTAAAAAGAGAACAAAAAAGGCAGTCATTGTAATGGGACAGTGACAGAACACAGTGACAATTCTCCAACTCAGTCTGCCAGATTTGCTGCTCCTCCCGAGTTCCCCCATTCCTTCCAGGCAGCCATGCAGCCATTATCCAGCTCCATCCAGCTCCTTCCTACAAAGGAAGCCTGGATCCTGACAGAGCTGCTGGGGTTGGGAGGGTTGTTCAGGGTTCTGCCTCCAGAGCCAATGGCAGTTAGAAGGAGGTGCAGAGCTTGGGGCTGAAATCCCATCTAATCATTGAATGGAAATTAGAGAGTTGAGTCAGTTACTTTTTAAAAATCAGCCACTTTCTACAATTTCCCCATCACTGAAAATGTAAAAAAAAAAAAAAGGAACAAAAACTATAAATGTGCTGAAGATTGATGACACTTAAAAAGCTTTTTCCCTTTTCTTAAATCCTTAATTTCTCTGTTAATGTGAAAACATATGATCAGATAATAAATGTCAATAGATGGCGGGACGAGTTGTGTTATCATGAAATATGTTGGCTTCTTTTCCTCTTCTTTACATGGACGTTGTACATTTGGAAGGTTCTACAGAACAATAATGAGGAAATCATAGAAGATGCCAATTTTGAGTCATAGTAAAGATCTAGCTTTGTTGCTCCTGAAGAAATCTCACTGAGTGCTGTCACTAACACTCAAGCTAAGAAACGTCCTGGGAGGAAGGAAAGGCTACTGAAATGATCATGTATGTGTGGCTGAATAGAGTAATAGTAACATTGTTTACATTAGTAAAACATGATTTGCATAGGTACCCATTGTATTTACCACACTTTCAAGCAAAAATGTATATGGTGTGGACCAAAGCTGAAAGCTAAAGAAAGTCATCAGTGATACTATACTGATTTTACAAAATCACTCTCATGTTGAATTACTGACCTGATAAAATGGACACATAAAAACATTAATAGTATTAGTTGATAGATAGATAATATTAGTGATAGATAACCACTCTTAGAGGTTTATAATACTTCTCAGTTGAAAAAGCACTGTCTTGTATATTTTCTAGATTTTCCTACATAAATTGCTACCCTTCACTTATGTATTTTGAATGGCTGACCCTGGAGTCAACCTGATAAATGAAGTGTAAACATTTTAAAAAGGCTAAAAAAGACTTAAGGGAGAAAAATATGCCAAGATGAGGATGACAACAACAACAACAACAACAACAACAACAAAACTGTATGACTCCTCCCCCTCCCATACTGAACAATCAAGTAAATGGGTAATGAATGGTGGGAGCCAGATTCCTTGATGTTGCAGTGGGAGGGCAGGGGTAAGCAAGGGAATGAAGGCTAGGATGATCCATATGCTAACAGATTAGAATAGGAGACACCAGTATAAACTCATGTTTAGCTTAATATATACATAGATGATTACATGTAAAAATGTGTATACTTGTATGTATATACATATATAGACAGGTAAGTAATAGACAAATCTATTTCTTTGCTCTATAAGGTAAGAGGGCCAAAAAGCAACCACCTTCAGTAGCAAAAATAACTCCATGTCTTAGTTTCTGAAGAATTCTGACTAATTCAAGCACACACAGAAAGGAGATGGGATGGAGAGGAAAGGAAGGAAAAAAAAAAGAAAAGAAATACTGAGGTATAAGTCTAGCAAAACATGCACAAGGTCTATATGAGGAAAACAGCAAAACTTAGGAAAGAAATCAAAGAAGATCTAAATAAATGGAGAGCTGTTCCATGTATATGGGTAGAAAGGCTGAATACTTTCAAGATATCAGTTTTTCCTAACTTGATATACAGATTCAATGAAATTCCAATCAAAACCGCAGTGGATTATTTCTCAGATATCAGCAAACTGTTTCTAAAGTTTATGTTGGAAGGCAAAAGACCCAGAAGGGCCAACATAATGTGGAAGAAGAGCAGAGTTGGAAGACTGACACCACCTGACTGCAAAACTTATTAGACAGCTACTAGAATCAAGACAATGTGGTATTGGCAAAAGAACACACAAATCAGTGGAACAGAATAGACAGCCCAGAGACAGATCCATTCAGATATAGTAAACCGATCTGTGACAAATGAGCAAAGGTAATTCGGTAGAGAAAAGGATATTCTTTTTTAGTAATGGTGCTCCAACAACTGGACATCCACCTGCAAAAGAATGAATCTAGACACAGACTTTTCATCTCTCATAACAACTCAAAACAGATCAGAGATCTGAGTGGAAAACAGAAAATTATAAAAGGCCTGTTATATAATTTAGGAGAAAAGCTAGGTGACCCTGGGTGACCCTGCTAAGGACTGTTAATGAGACTGATATGCTGTCTACAGTGCTAAGGAGGCAGGTGGTAGGCACTTTTTAGATATAACACCAAAAGTACAATCCATGAAAGGAAAAAATGGATGACTTGGATTTTGTTAAAATTACAAAAAATACACTGTTAGTAAAATGAAGACAATCCATAGACTGTGAGAAAATATTTGTAAGACATATATCTGATAAATGACTTATATCCAGAATATAAAAAGTACTGTTAAAACTAATAGTAACAGAAAGAACAGATTAAAAAATGGGCAAGAGACATGAACAGACATGTCACCAAAGGAAATATAGATTGCAAGTGAGCATATAAAAAGATGCTCAACATATGTCATTAGTGAATTATAAGTTAAAACAGTGACATACCACTACACCCCTATCAGAATGGCTAAAATCGCAAAAACTGAACACCAAAAGCTAACAAGGATGTGGAGCAAGAGGAACTCTCATTCATCAGTGGTGGAAAAGAAAAATGGTACAGCTACACTGGAAGACGGTTTGGCAGTTTCTTACAAAACTGCACATACCTTTACCATACGATCCATACTCTTTGGTATTTACCCAAAATAGTTGAAAAAATGTCCACACAAAAACCTGTACATGGATGTTTCTAGCAGTTTTGCTCACATAGCAGTTTTTTTCGCCAAAACTTGGAAGAAAACAAGATGGGCTTCAGTAGATAAATGGATAAATAAACTGTGGTATACCAAGACGGTAGAATATTAAGTGCTAAAACAAAAGAGCTATCAACTCATGAAAGACATGGAAGAATGTTAAATATATATTACCAGGTGAAACAAGGCAATCTAAAAAGGCTACATACTGAATGAGTCCAAATATATGATATATCCTGAGAAAAGCAAACCATGGACACAGTAAAAATATCAGTGGTTTCCAGGGGTTGGGATCAAGGGAGAAAAGGGGATGGATGAACACGCAGAGCAGAGGACATTTTTAGGGAAGTGAAAGTATTCTGTATAATAATTCTGTCATTGTGGATACACGTCACTACACATTTGGCACAACCCAAAGAATCTATAACACAAAGAGCAAAATCAAATGTAAACTATGGATTTTAGCTAATAATAATATATGAATATTCACTTGTCCACTGTAACAAATGTATTATGTTTAGAAGATATTTATGATAGGGGAACTTTGTGCATTCTGTTCATTTTTGTATAAATCCAAAAGCGTCTCTAAAAATAGTCTATCAAATTAAAATTCTTACATATGTGACAAAAAAGCTAAATGACAATACAATGTAAAATCTCACATGTTGAATGGTAGAGATTATAGGTCTGAAGGAAATTTAGAGGGAGTAGAAGTAATTTCCAATAAGGCTGATTAGGAAAAACTCCAAGGAGCAGAAATTTGAGCTGGTCTGTGATGCATGGGTAGTATTTGGACAGGAAAAGAATGCACCAATTATTAATTATTAACATGCAATCTGGCTGAAACAAAATAAAATTACATTTCTCTCTATATAGCTCCAATGTGCTTTGAAGACATCTGTAAGATGTTATTTTGATATATGCAAATCATTTTATGTTGCCATACTACAACTATTTTTTATAAAGGGAAAGTTGTTCAATCTTGATATGGTAGTTTGCATTATATTACAAATGTGATTAAGAAAGTAATATTTTTTTCATATGACTACACAAAAGAATATGTCCATAGTCATAGGAATCACCAGATTTTTCCTCTATTGCAAAATGCAACCATATAGTCTACATAATACAATTAGTCTGTTAATTTATATATTAATTTTTATAATATATCCTATCCATTCCATTAGATTTCCCATGAATTATCTAGTGAGTACATGTAAAAGAAATGTTGCAGTCAAGACCAAGGTTTATCTTCCCTAGGAGAATATAGGGGGAAATAAACAAGATATTCACCAAGAGAGTGTACCTTAAAGCTTAGCAGAGTTCTCAATACTGTTTATTTTTTAATCACACACACACACACACACACACACACACACACACACTAAAAGAAGGAATTAAGATACATGTAGGAGTAAGAAATGTTGCAGTCAAGACCAAGGTTTATCTTCCCCAGGAGAATATAGAGGAAAATGAACAAGATATTCACCAAGAGAATGTACCTTAAAGCTCAGCAGAGTTCTTAATAAATACTGTTTAAAAAAAATACACACACACACTAAAAGAATGAATTAAGATATGTTTAGCCTAGAATTTATTTTTCAATTTGGCCCTGACTCAGTTGATTAACTGTCTGACTCTTAATTTTGGCTCAAGTCACGAACTCAGGGTCCTGAGATTGAGCCCTGCGTAGAGCCCCTTGCTTAGAGTCAAGGATGCTTGTCCCTCTAAAAAATATAAAAATAGATTTGGCCCTGGCTAGGACTTCCAGTGCAGTGTTGAAAAAAACAATGTTGAACAGAAGAGTGTTGACATCCTTTTCCTAAATCTTAAAAGGAAATATTCAATCTTTTGCTACTAAGTATGACATTCCTTGTAGATGTTTTTCATAGATTCTTTTGGAAAGCCAGGCTGCAGGATTTCCCTTCCATTTAGTTTGCTGATAGTTTTTGTTTGTTTGTTTGTTTGTTTTAATCATGAATGGGTGTTGAATTGTCAAATGCTTTATCTACATCTTTAGAAATGATCATGTTTTCTCTTTCTTAGTCGATTAACTTGGTAGATTACCTTAGGTTGTTTTCATGTTAAACCAGCCTTTCATTCCTGGAATAAATCCTATGCAGTCATAATTATTTATCCTTTTTATATATTAATGGATTTGATTTGTAAAACGTTTGTTAAACATTCTTGCACCTGTGTTTATGAACAACACCGGTCTTCATTTTTTTCTTGTAAACTCCTTTTTATCACCACGTCTGTACTAGAAGAAATGTTTAAAGAAATTCTTCAAGCGGAAGGAAAAATGACACGAGATGGAAATGTGGATCAATACAAAAGAATGAAAAATGCCAAATAAGAATCCTAGTAGAAATTGACAAGCTGATTTTAACAGATGTGCAGAAGACTTGAAATAGACCAAATATTTTTGAAAAAGACAAAATTGACCCACTTACACTACCTGATTTTATGACTCACCAAAAAGCTATTTTAATAAAGATACTGTACTAGTGGCATAAAGATAAACATAAGGTTAATTGAACAAAATAGTCTAAAAATAGGCCCATATTTATATGGTCCAATTATTATCATTTTTTACAGAGCCTCCAAGGCAAATTAACTCAAAATGAATCATAGACCTAAATATAAAACTTAAATTTATAAAATTTTTTTTTTTTTTTTTTTTTTTTAAATTTTTTTTTATTTATGATAGTCACAGAGAGAGAGAGAGAGAGGCAGAGACACAGGCAGAGGGAGAAGCAGGCTCCATGCACCGGGAGCCCGACGTGGGATTCGATCCTGGGTCTCCTGGATCGCGCCCTGGGCCAAAGGCAGGCGCCAAACCGCTGCGCCACCCAGGGATCCCCCTAAATTTATAAAATTTTAAGAATACAAGAGAAATTCTTTATCACATTATGCTAAGCAAATATTTCTTAGAGAGAACACTACCCACATGCAGAACCATAAAAGAAACAGCTGGTTGATTGTACTTCCACAAAATTTAAACTTTTGAAAGACCCTTTGAAAGACTCTCTTAAAATGAAGTTTAGACTAGACTGGTGGGAAGTATTTAGGAGACACATATCTGATAAAGACTTGAATGCAGTAAATATAAAGAGATCTTGCACTTCAATGAGAAATAGAACCCCCTGCAAAAAAACAAAAAAAACAAAAAACAAAAAACAAAAACCAAACCTGAATTTTAAGATGTGCAAAATACTTGAACATACACCTTAGCAAGAGTTATATAAACTATGGCAAATAAATTCATCAAAAGATGGTTAAATCATCAGTCACTGGGAAATGCAAAATAAAACCACAGTGGGATACCACCACACCTGTTGGAATAAGTTAAAAAAGTCAAGACGAACCAGTATCAAATGTTCGCAAGGATGTAGAACAAGCTGAGTTCTCATGCATTGCTGGTATAGATGCAAAGTGGTACATCCACTTTGCACAACATTTAACAATTCCTTGTAAGTTAAAACATATCCTTACCATGAGATTCAACGATTGCACTTCTAGATATTTACCCAGGAGAAATGAAAACATTACGTGAATATAAAAATGTATATGTCAGCATTCGCAGCAGTGTTATTTATAATAGCCAAAAACTGAAAATAACTAAATGTCCATCAAAAGGTTAAAGGATAAACAAATTGTGGTATTATCCATATAATGGAATACTACTCAGTAATAAAATGAAACACATTACTGATACACACAAAAACATGGATAAATCTCAAAAAGTATTATGTTAAGTCCAAGAAGCTAGATATATGAAATTCATATGTAATGCTAGGAAAGGCAAAACTGTAGTGACATAAAGTGTATCAGTAGTTGCAAGGGGCCAGGATGGCAGGGAGAGAATAACTGCAAAGGGGAACAAGGGGACTTAGGGGACTGAAATGTTCCTAATCTTGATTTTGTTAGGACTTTTTGATCTATACACTTCAAGTTGGTGAATGTTATTGTAGGTAAATTATATTTCAATTAAGATGGTTAAATATAAAGTAGTTATTAAACTGGGGAAGGTGAATGGATGCTCCATTACATACTGAGCTTTTGGAGGTGCAACAATGTATTAAGGTTCTACAAAGAATTCATGGTCTAGTGGAGAAGACAGATATGCATACAAGCAACTATAATATAACTATGGTAAATCAATAATAGATGCATAAACAGAATTTCATAGGCATAGGGGAGAGTGACTAATTCTGCAAGAGAAATCATGATAAAAGCACGACAACCATGTTGGGACTTAAGAGGTGCTTAGGATTCTAATAGGTGATCATGATGACATAGTCATTTATCTATAGATTTATCTATCTATCCACCCATCCACCTACGAATCCCCTCACTTTTCAATTATCTATCACTGGAAGTAAATAGGCATCTAACATGTGTTTATGTATATGTATGTATTTAAATAAATAGGTGCCCTTTAGCTAAATAGTTTTTGTCCAGTAATCACTTCATTCACAAAACTGAGAAAATCAAATCTTCAAATTTATATACAGTTAAGGGTAACCAACCATCCAGTTGCTAAGAACCAAGGGGTTTCCATGCTAAAACTGGGAAAATTTGAGGCAGACAGGGAAGAGTTGGTCATTCCAGATATGACATGTCAAGAAAGCTGTTGTAAAGACAGACACAAATTTTATGAGTACATCAATCTCTGTATAACTGGCTATTGAGTTCTTATTTGTTTTGATGTTAACTTATAAAACGTTATTCTAAATTTTAAATATACTTTGCAGATTTTTTAAGTTTTATTTATTTATTTAACAGAGAGAGAGAGAGAGAGAGAGAGAGGGAGATGGAGAGCAGAAGTAGGAGGAACAGCAGAGGGAAGGGAGAAACAGGCTCCCCGCTGAGCAGGGAGCCCGACTTGGGGGTCAGTCCCAGAACCCTTAGATCATGACCTGATCTGAAGGCAGATGCTTAACCAACTGAGCCACCCAGGTGCCCCTACTTTGCAGATCTTTAGAGTTTACCCAGCATGTTCTCTAGATATCACCAAATGTCCCAAATAATAGTCTATTTTTCACTAGCTAAAACTAATAGAAAATATGTTTGATATATACACTAATTTTAATTTTTTTCTACTGGTTCTATAAAGGAAGAAAAGAAGGAAGGTAGAAAGGAGGAAAGGAAAGAGCTGTAGACCAAACTGTGTATTGTAGAACAGCAACACTTCAGACCTTGTACCATAGAATTTATCTTGTGTTTTATGTCTAATAATTTCTGAAGAACAGCTAGAATAAATTTAAGATGTATGACACTGCATATTTACTGTGTACCTTAGCTACAAAAATTTAAATCTGATCCTATGAAAAACTTATCTACTTCCTGTATAACCTAGAGTAGTAACACACTAATGACCACAATAGCAGATGCACACTCTGGCACCTGCAACAGTATCTAATGCTTCCTGGGAAGTAAATACTGTTGAATGAAAACAAAACAGACAGATTATTAATTAAACTTTATCGAACAACACAGAGGAAAACTCCACATATAAGTAAACTGTATTTCCATTATAGATCCTGTACAGTTATACTATTTTTTAACCATTTTATTAGTCAATTCAATAAGATGTTAAATGAAACCAGAGAACATTAAGAAATCCAATAATCCTTTGAAAGGATTAAATAGTTCTGCATCAAAATGGCATCAGCTTCTCCAAGCCTACAAAAATGGGTACTTTTCCTGAAACCACTATCACTACCTTATTCTGTATTTCCTGCCCCACTTTGACAAATAACACTGGCAGATACCTAAAAGGTCAAGACAAGCACAGGAATAAGAAAGTATAATCAGTTAACCCTCTTCACATCTTCCCACATAAACAGCTGGTGCTCAGTAAAGTAAAAAAAAAAGCTCCACAAAATTTCTGAGAGCATGCAAGAAATGGAAGACAGCACAACTCTGAACAAAAATATGGAGCAACATGAATTAGTAGTTAGTTAGAAATACTTTCAGGTATAGGATTGCTCAGTGAGAATGACACCTTGAAGCAAAGAACACGGAAATAAACAGTGACTGCATCTACGTCTATGACAGATCACAAGCGCAAAGGACCAAACACACATGTGCTCACATGTCTGCAGCCATATTCCCTGCCTCAGGCATATGCATGTTGACATATTTAAGTGCTAGCAATAATATCTATGAGAATTATGGGCACAAGCTATGACTAGACAATTTTTCAAACCACTAATTATTCCCTCTATTAGATGGGGGAAACTATAGAAATATTGGACACAATCATGTTACATGATTAGTAACATGGCAATATTATTAATGATTAGTTAGTAAGGCTATACCAAGTGGTTCTTTTTTTAAAAAAAACATTTCTCATTGAAGAAGCCCTTCTTAACTAATATTCATCAACACAGTACCTCCCCTCCTAAATAGAGTCACCTGACATTGACTAGGCTGGTTGTCCTGTATATATATTCTTCTTAATAACATTCCATGTTTGATATTTTTTATATTCCATGTATGATACTGAACAAGTTACTTCTCTGGGCCTCAGGGTCCCCCTCTGTAAAATGGGAATAATAGTAGTAGTTAACCTCACATGGTAATTGTGAAACTAAGATGAACTAATGAATGTACAGTGCTTAAAGCAGAGCTGAGCTCATAGGAAATTCTACAGATTTTAGGTCAACATTGTTATCACTATTCTCATTATTATTTGCTCATATTATTCCCTCTTTCATACAATCTAAATCAAGAAATAGGGGATTTTCAGTCTAGATAAATCTTATAGCTGACACAAGAAACCTAAATTGCTGGTTCGAATTCAGGGCTGTTTATAATGTCATTTCCTTTAAGTCCAAGATTTGCATCTTCCCAGAAGCCTTCTTCTGTATAAACAAGTCCCCTTCTTGATAGTGAGAGAACACTAAAATTAGGCTCTGGTCCCAGCTTTACCAAGGACAGCTGGTGAGCCCCAGGTAAGTCACCTTCCTTTTGGTGGCCTCAGCCTCCTCATTTCTAAAATAAAGTGTTTGTACTTGAAGATTGCTGAAGTCCCTTTAGTCCTAATATTTTGATTCAATAAATCCCTTAGTGTTCTTCAATGTATTTATATGACATTATAAATTTGGCTTTTTGACACTTCAGAATTTATCTCTAGGCACTTAACTAGATTATAAGCATCAGGATCCTCTAGGGCAGGATCTTTATTCTCCTTTTCCTTTCTCTCCATTGCACTTTGCTCATTCAGAAAACAGACGATTAGCCAAAAAATATCAGTGAGTGAAAAATAAGGGATTAATAAAACCATCAGTACTTACTGAAGCAATCGGGAATTTTGTCAATGTTACACTTATATTTTATTAATACTGCTACCTAATTAAAAAGCTGCTTAATTCTATCATGCAAAAGGGTATTTTTAAGGGTAATGTACTCATGTACAAGGGTACTTTCCAAACCAGATACCTTTACATTTTTTGTGGTTTGGGATAGATGAATATGGGCCCTAACATGTTCAAAATCGGTGCCACTTATATTCCTAATGCATCCATTAAGATTATAAACTTCTCCCTAAACGCTGTAAGAGATCACCAGGTAGGAGTCTTGTGATTAAAAGGAAACATTTTTGTTTATTAATGTTTTCAAGTGACACAGTGTTTTACAACAGAATAAATATGCATAGGTACTAAATGTCAAGGACCAATAATAAGCAGTCAAAACTGCTGAGCAGACCCCTCACTCTTAGCTAGTGACACTGTTGTATAAACTCACTCAGACCGAAAATGAAATTTTTTACAAGGAAAAATTTAATTAATATTTTGTCGTCACCATGCTATTTTGTTGTAAGCTGATTTTCTTCATCAAGCTGCTAGGTGCTTATAAATTTAAGAGGCTAAGATGACCTTAAACTACCGTATCTACTCTGCAGCATTAGTCTTAAGAATTGTGTGTCCAAATTTGTAAAGGTCTAAAGGTTTTCAAGGCAGCTACAAACACATACTTTTTCTGACATGGAGGTTTCTCAAAGATCTGAAGTGCAACCAATAAGATATATTTACAAAGTCAGAGGAGAAACAGAGGAAAAGTAAGAATAATACAGGAGAATCACAAGATGTAATTGAGGCCAAAAGCAGAAGTCATTAATTTCTCAAGAGTGCCTTCAATGGTTTAAAGTCCACTTCAGATGCATTACTAGGAGATCATTTTCTATTTCAGGAGGAGTAATATCAAACCGAGGCAAGCTTTGTAGTAAATGAATGCCACAGCCTTATTTTGTGAAAAGAGGTCATTTTAATTTTAGAGTCTTTATTATACAGGAAGGTAACAGACTAAATTGCAAAGAAAGATTTACAATATAAATAAACTCAGTTGTCTTCAAAGCACATGATTATTATTCAAGTATTTACTTTCAGGTTCTCTCCTGTTTTGAGATATACGTGATAGAATCTCAGTCTTTTCAACAACAGACAGAAAGTAAACTACTAAAACAACTTAAGGTAATTAACTATGTATAATTTTAAATAATCTAAGGGGGGGCAGTAAAAAGAGACTAACGATTTGCAAAAACTACAGGAAATTGATACAGAAGTGCTCAAGTTTACATATCTATTTCCAGGTGACAGTTTAAAATGCAATGTATTTTATCAAGAAGTAAAAAAGTTGTGTTGATCTACCCAACCTAATATCTGTGCATATAAAACAGCCATCCATCACAGAAAACTCTCCCAAAGGTGATTTTGAGATCGGTAAAATGCTGGTAGGGCACTGGGGCACCTTGGGTAGCTTAGTTAAATATCCAACTCTTGATTTCAGCTCAGGTCATGATTTCAGAGTCATGATCTCAGGGTGAAGGTAAAATCCTGCTCCCTAGACTCCCTTGTTCACCAGGGAGTCTCCTTGAAATTCTCTCTCTCTCTCTCTCAGCTCTTCCCCCCACCTCACTCATGGCTGCATGCCGGCTCTCTCCCTCTCTCTCTCAAATAAATAAATCTTTGGTAAATACTGGTAAAGCATCAAACACACCACAGATAGCAAATGTTGCAATGAAGGACTCTGATTTGAAGCTAAAATATTTTCTCATACGAGTGGTGGGTACAGCACTAATCCT